>NC_090054.1:4678474-4803646 GCF_038355195.1 Osmerus mordax | reverse complement strand
GGGGGGGGGGGGGGGGGGGGGGGGGGGTATGCTGTGTACGCTGCATGTACATGCACGCTATCCGTGCACATGTGTGTGTGCGTGCACGTGTGTGTGTGCGTGCACGCACGGGTGTGTGAGTGCGTGTGTGAGTGCGTTTGTGTGTGCGTGTGTCGCCGTGTCTAATCTCTTCTATGGTCGCTGCTTCCAGGTAATCCTCCCAGCAGCCAAAGCAAACAGACCATTAAGCAGCGCTTCCTCAAGCTGCTCCCCTGCTGCACCCCCGGACGCCCCTCCCTCTGTCAGTCAATGCAAGTGACTCCTAACTCCCTCTACGCCCTGTCTCACACACGCACACACACACACGACAAACGTCGACACAACAGAAACATACTGTAGACACACACACGCATAGACACAAACATACATACAGCAGACACATAATCAAACGCAGATGCAAATACACTGGGTTCCAGCTACGGTCTGGTTGTGGTACCTATAGTACACACACTGTAACTCTGGTCTGACTAAATAGTTTACTTACTGTAACTTACCAGTTCTAAGAACTGTGTGTCAGGGTGAGGTGTGTGTCTGGTGAGTGTGTGTCTGGGTGAGGTATGTGTCAGGGTGAGGTGTGTGTCTGGGTGAGGTGTGTGTCTGGGTGAGGTGTGTGTCAGGGTGAGGTGTGTGTCTGGGTGAGGTGTGTGTCTGGGTGAGGTGTGTGTCTGGGTGAGGTGTGTGTCTGGGTGAGGTGTGTGTCTGGGTGAGGTGTGTCTGGGTGAGGTGTGTGTCAGGGTGAGGTGTGTGTCTAGGTGAGGTGTGTGTCTGGGTGAGGTGTGTGTCAGGGTGAGGTGTGTGTCTGGGTGAGGTGTGTGTCTGGGTGAGGTGTGTGTCTGGGTGAGGTGTGTCTGGGTGAGGTGTGTGTCTGGGTGAGGTGTGTCTGGGTGAGGTGTGTGTCAGGGTGAGGTGTGTGTCTGGGTGAGGTGTGTGTCTGGGTGAGGTGTGTGTGCATGGGTCAGGGTTGAGGTTCTGGGTGCTGGATACCTCAGCCTCATTCTGCTGGAGACCAATGTGTAGTGTGACACCTGGAGGTTGTCTTTTTCTAATTGTTTACTGACGCTTTGTGGCGGTGGAGGATTCTCAGTGTGACCTGTATTACTTCTCAGATTCTGGCTTCATGTCCTCCTCACCTGTCAATCATACAGTTGTTGCCATGCCAACCTTGGCATCGAGACTTATCACTGTACTTAGATGTGAGGATTTTTAGCAATTAAATCATTTCGCCTTCTACCTGATGGTTTATTTTAAAATGACTTGATAAGATATTTTATTATATTTTCTTTAATTACAGTTAATAGATACATCAATGTTGATGGATAGAGACATAGAGAAATAGCCACTTAGTGCATTATATATAAATACAGTAGCCCAGATATAATTGGAAATAAATGTAGCCAATAATCCCCTTTATTTTATGTGTATAATGTGTATCATTGACTTCTCTCCTCTACTTTTCTCTCCTCTGTTATTTTTGTCTCCTCCTTTCCTCTCCCCTCCTCTCTTCTCCTCACCTCTGCTCTCCTCTTCCCTCTCATCACTTCCCTTCCCCTCCTGTCCTCTCCTCCTCCATTCTTGTTCCTCCCCGTCCCCCTTGTCTCCTTCCTTTCTCCCCCCCCCCCCCTCCCCTCCCTTTCTCCCTCCAGACAGCATCGAGGATGACTTTGAGCTGTCCACGGTGTGCCACCGGCCCGAGGGCCTGGACAAGCTGCAGGAGCAGACCAGGTTCACCAAGAAGGAGCTGAAGGTCCTCTACAGAGGCTTCAAAAATGTACGTCTGGACCGCAGCTCCCTCGCCCTGCCTTCAGTCAGGGAGAGAGAGGGGGAGGAGGAGGAGAGCAGGGGGAGAAAGGGAGGGGAGGGGAAGAGAGGAGAGAGAAAGAGAGAGGAGAGAGGAGAGGAGAAGAGAGGAGAGGAGAGGAAAAGAGAGGAGGGGAGAGGAGATATGAAAGACCTATTGTTGTTTTTGTTGGTTAGGAGTGTCCATGCGGCGTCGTGAATGAAGAGAACTTCAAGACCATCTACTCCCAGTTCTTCCCTCAGGGAGGTGAGTCTCTGACCCCTGACCCCTGACCTGCTGAGGCTCTAGGCTATTGCCTGTTAGCTCTGACATCTGAGAAACATTCTTTCTCTGTTGAAAGAGACTCCTTCCATCTGAACTTCTGAGAACTCACAATATCAATCCCTTGGTGTAGTGTTGGTCACAGGGGCTGTGCAAGACAGGGGCACAGAGAGAGAGAGTGAAGTAAAGTGAGACAGGTTGAGAATAATAATATTGAAACTGTAGAAGACACAGAGTCCCGTCCCCCCCGCCAAACTCCACCAATGGATCACTGGTGTTTTATGCAAATCTGTCTACTGTACTGTCAAATGACATTCAACACTTCAACACATGCCTCTGCTTACAGATGTAGTTTCACAAACGACTTGCTTGAATGTGTTAGGGTAGCACAGGTCTCATATGAAGATATATTTAGATAACAGTTATATTTATCTGTGCTTCTATAATTAGTGATGTTAGTATAGTGCTGTGGGGGCCATGTTTCAGATACACCTGCTGTTCTTCCAGACTCCAGTACATATGCTCACTTCCTGTTTGAAGCCTTCGACACCAACAAGAATGGATCCGTTAGTTTTGAGGTAAGACAAAAAAACGAATGAGCTGGGAGTTTTGCCTGTCTATCTGCCTGTCTGGGGAACTGGTTCCAATGGGAATTTACAACTGAATCCATAAACGCTGTACAAACGTGTGTGTGTTTTGACAGGACTTTGTATTTGGCTTGTCTATCATTCTGAGAGGAACTATCACAGACAGGCTAAACTGGGCTTTCAACCTGTATGACCTTAACAAGGATGGCTGCATCACCAAAGAGGTGATACATACGCTGCCTCTCTCTCTCTCCCTCGCTCTCTTTCTCTCTCGCTCGCTCTCTCTCTCACACACACACATCTTTGACTATCGTATCTTTCCCTCTCTCCCCCTCTCCCCTCTCCATTGATGGTTATTGTGACTCCTCCCCCCACCCCTTTCCTTTTTTCCTTTGTCCTTTTGATCCTCTTCCCATTCATGTTCATGTTCTTACCCTGTCTTTGAAAGTTCATATGTTCCCCTCCGCTCCTCAGGAGATGATGGACATCATGAGGTCCATCTATGACATGATGGGCAAATACACCTACCCCTCTATGCAGGACGATGCCCCCAGAGAGCATGTCGAGAGCTTCTTTCAGGTAACACACTCACAACACACAGACTCTGCACACGCACACTCACACCACACGCACACACGCCACACAGACTCTGCACACGCACACTGCACACACACACTGCACACACACACTGCACATACACACTGCACACACACACTGCACATACACACTGCACACACACACTGCACATACAGCGCACACTGCGGCAGGGACAGCGCAGAGGCTGACTTGCTGGGGAGGGAGAAGTAATGGCAACGCGCGCCGAGGGTTGGGCTCGCTTTCCCACTTGACCCAGGCACAGGGCCTCGGGCCCTCGGGGGAAGCGATCGGACGAGCGTTCAGGTCGCGGGTCTGGACGTAGAGGCTGACTGTGCCGTTGTTTGGTGGGTAGAGAGACACCATGGTTTCGCTTCCTCCACTGGAACAGCCTCTGGCTATTATAGTGGAGCTAGTGGGCGGCTGATTGGTGAATAAGCTGGGAGTTCTTGCGGTGGTGTGCACCAGGGTGCTGTCCCTGGTGCTGACCTGGAGGGCTGGTCTCTACCATAGACTGTATATGAAGAATGGACGTAGTCATCGTGACGTCACCCATTGGTTTGTGAAAGCCCGTTTTGAAGCCTCAATGTTTGCACTTCCTGGTCGCCATCTTGGGGGGTTTTGGAGACAGAAGTGACCATATTTGGACGAGAGGGCAAAGTTGTGGAGGGGCGAAGGGCGGGTCCATGGGCGGATCTGACTGAGAAGCCACCTCGCTACCGGCCTTTCTCCTCTACTTGCCTCTATGCAACTGGCTAGTAAACTTTGCAAAGTCACTGCAAACATCGTTAGCTTCCATCGAGAAGACCCCCCTTGTGCAAACGGGCTGTCAATCACTCCAGACTGGACCTGTCAATCAATCCACCCACGTCCCCAAATATAACGATCTGTGAGGCCTAATATCTACTTAATTATTAAATGATTTTCAGATGGACCACCAGGACACTGATAAGAAGAAGGGAATCTAGCTAAAGACACCATAATGAATTGTGGAATACTTTCTTTTTACTTTGTATTTCATGAGAGAATTTGGCGATTTTTGAATGGGACTCAATTGGAGCCAGAGTTTTTTGGAGCCAGCCCCTGGCAACCATCGGCGGTATTGCACTTTAAGCCACTTCCGCATTGGCTTCATTTTTCAACCCCAGAGGTTGCCCCTTGGTCTCTACCTGTGCTGATCAGGGGGCGCTGTCCATGGTGCTGACCTGGAGAGGCTGAGGTTGTGCTGTGATGTGCCGCAAACTGGGTGACTGAGTCCCTGGCCTGCCCTGCCCAGCCACAACAAACACCACACACGCACACACACACACACACACACACACACACACACACACACACACACATTCGCTGTCTCTCTCACATACACATACTTTTAAGTAATTTGACATATTGCCACTAAGATATCCCATTTCTGCCCCTTCATCAAGCTGAAACATGTATACAATTGAAGGAACATTTGATATGTTATGCCTGCTATGTGACTGTTGCCTTGCTCTGTCCAAATAATGTTATTGCCCAGAATGACCTGTGTTATATTGTGTATATATGACCCATAAATCTCTTTGACTGGACTTTTAATGCTCAGGCCAAAGGAATGTTTTCTTCGAGTTCTACTAGAGCTTCAGCTCTATTTATCAGCACAGAATCTCTGGAAACATAGCAGGCAGCTCATCTGTCACTGGGAGTTGTCAGTACCAGTGCATGATAAAACAGAACTGTCTTAAAGATCCTGTAAAGTGGACCTGGAAACGAGTTTTAAGTTCGCCACATCACAAAATAATGTGTTATTAACTACCCATCCAAATTCGAATGAAAAAATAACACCGACAAGTATGTTAAATTAGGCTTTGAAATCGTGAAAAAATCAGCAGTCTTCTCTCCTTGAGACTGGGGGGGCGTGTCGCCTGAAGGAGCTGAAGCTCCGCCCCTCGCTGCCTACCTCCGACCCAGATAATGGACGCTACGTCAAGCCGAACAAAACCGTATAGAATTAGTATTTATTTGTTCAATGAGTGAAACATACAGATGCATATAAATGAAATGTTCCCCTGAGCTGTAACAGTAAAAATGGACACCAGAGACAGCAGACAGTGAGCTCTCCAACTAGGCTACTTCTAACACATTAGCTACCATTTCAACAAAATACCATCATTCTACACCGAGTAGCCTAATAACAATTTAGCGGTTTGCACTAACTCATAGCAGAGATACCTCTGGAAAAGTTGTCTAGTATAATTATAACAAGCACACAGAACTGAGTGATGAACTGCTGGCGGCGGTGGATGGTCCAGGTGCGACCGGAGGATGAACGGCCGGAGGGGCGATGCTCGGTACGGCTCCGCGCTGCAAGAGAAGCCGTGTGTTGGTGAACCCCGTCTGTCTCTGGTCCATGTTAAAACTGTCCGCTGTGAAATGGTCAGTGCAGAGGCGGCTGTTGGAGTTTATCCGAAGCTTTCCATGAGCGTGTCTCTTCACAAAATCTATCCACCTATTTTTCCTTTCATTAGCAATAGTGAACTTAAATGGCGTTGCAGCGCAGCTGTAGTTCTTGCATCCAGGGAAGATGCAGTTGTGGGTGGTGGGAGACATCCTGAAGCTAGCTAGCTAGCTGATGTATGCTACAATAACAGTACAGCAGGAGGAGCCATTCAGTGATCTGACGTAGATAGGGCGAAATGACGTTGTTAGGGCATTTTTTGGCTCCGCCCATTAAAACCTGATCTGAAAACGGAAGAGAAACTGTTCTTCGGTTTAACTCCACATTTCAGTGTGACAAAGTTTTAGCGCTTTGCACATGCTTTCAGGAACTCATTTCACACATATTTAATGTACTTAGAAGCAAAACATGGAATTTACTCTACAGGATCTTTAAGGCTATACCCTAACTCTCTCCCTTTCTTTCTTTCTTTCTCTCTCTCTCTCTCTCTATCTCTCTCTCACTCACACTCTCTGGTTCTCTATTTCTCCGTCTTTCTCTTTCTGTCTCTCTCTCCTTTTCTCTTTGTTGCCCTTTCACCATATCTCGCTCTTTCTTTCTCTGCCTCTCTGTCTCTCTCTGTCTCTCTGTTTCTCTCTCTGTCTCTCTCTCCCTGTCTCTCTCTCTTTGCCTCTTTTTGTGTGTCTCCATCTCTCTCTCTCTCTTTCTGAATGTGTCTGTCTTCTGTGCTCTCATCAGAAAATGGACCGTAACAATGACGGGGTGGTCACTATTGAGGAGTTCATGGAGTCTTGCCAAAAGGTAAGGTCACCTGGTCGGCCATCTCTCCACTACAACCTATATTACACTGCACAGTTGAGAAGTATTTTTGATGATCTATCACTTCTCTTACACACTCCATTTTCTCTCAATCTATCTAACTGCTCTCTTTTTCTTTTTGTTCTACCTCTTTCAGGATGAGAACATCATGCAGTCCATGCAGCTGTTTGACAACGTCATCTAGTCATTGAGTAAACCACAGATTAAGAGAGGGCAGGCTGGGGGTGGTGTGTGTGTGTGTGTGTGTGTGTGTGTGTGTGTGTGTGTGTGTGCTGTATACGTGTACATGTATGCATGAGGATGTGAGGATGTGTGACTGCTTTGATCCATGTTGTGTGTGCGTGAGTGTTTGTGGAGACGTGTAAGTAGGATAGTTGGAACTTCACCTCCCCCCTCCGTCCCTCTCTCGCTCGCTCTTCTCCGTCCTTGCCGGTCTACAACACTAGGGGTCCTCATCCCTCCATCCAGTCCCCCTTCTCCTGCCCGGGGACAGAAAGAGAAGAGGCTGGCTCCTAGACCAGACACGCCCACACTGCTGTCCTCCTCAATGTGGACGCACCATGATTCTGCAGATCTGGAGTCAGCTGCTTTTTCCCCAGAACCCTCAGGCTGGACTCTCAGTAAGACCAGACCCGCCCTCAGCCCTGACCCTGGATCAGCATGGAGCTTCTCTAACAGGATCCAGGCTGATGGGTCCGTCGGGGGGTGGGGGGGGTCAGAGGAGCAGAGGAGCACTCCAGCCCGGAGGTTATGAACTCCGTACACACGGCCCTCTAGGAAGCCAGAGGACTTGTGCGCCATCTAGTGGACAACAGAGGGAACGACACCAGAGATAGGAACAACCAAACACAATGTGAGGAGTTACTGCAAGAGAGAGAGAGAGAGAGAGAGAGAGAGAGAGAGAGAGAGAGAGAGAGAGAGAGAGAGAGAGAGAGAGAGAGAGAGAGAGAGAGAGATGGATTGGCAGATGTGTTGAGATTTGGACATTTTGTTTTTCGATAAATAGTTAATTCTACTATAGCATGATGATGTCACAAATAACCTAATATGTATTTATAGAGAAACTCCAAAGCTGTCTCTGTCTGTTTGTCTGTCTGTTCCCACATCCACAGGCACCTTGCATGGATGTGTATGTGTGTGTGCACGTGTGTGTGTGTGTGTGTGTGAGAGACAGAGAGGGAGAGAGAGGCCTTGCTGGTGTGAAATCCTATCGTATACTCTCCCCTAGAAATACACAATGCTGTATGAGTGTGTGCGTGTATGTGTGTATGCACAACTATATACTGTGTGTGTCTCCATGGGAAAAACTAGACTACCCATTCATAGTCAGCCCTCTGGCCTTCCACAACCGTATATGTGAGTGTGTTGTGACTGTTGTATCTCTTCAATAACAGTTTGTGTTGCTAACTCTTTACATCATACAGCTTTCACATAGTAGACATGCCACTTTGAAAATACCAGCTCCTCCCCAGACATTTATTAAGCGATTAATATGCTACATTCATGTTGGAGTCCACAGGATTTTCGGAGCGAGACTGAATCAAACACGGCTTGTTCCGAGGTAAACACGCGGTTCCCCTGGCAACTGAAAAGGTTGTGATGCTGATAGTATTTACAGAATGAAGTAGATGACTACTAGGGTCACGTGTAACAGCAGCAAAGTCCATTCTGGCTACGTGTGTGTATTCTTTCTTTTTGTGAGAAAAGCAAGACTCGAGCAATACTTGTTTTTAAAATAACATCCCTTTTTTTTTTTTTTTTTATCCCACACATGACCGATTACACATCTGTTTGAGTGTCAGAGACGCTTGAGCTGCACTTTATGTATTTGTGTGTGTGTTTGTGTGTGTGTGTGTGTGTGTGTGGGAGAGAGATAACCTTCACCTCTTCCACTCTCTAAAACACCAAAGATTGACACACTGAAGACGTACTCTTAAGAGATGTGTATTGTTAATAAAGCTACTGGTACTGGAGGAGTCAGAATTACCAGAAAGATTGGGAAAACAGAACTGAAGGTGTATGTGTGTGTGTGTGTGTATGTGTGCGTGTCTGTGTGGTTAAGCTGTTCCGTTACCTAGAATGCTAATTCCAACTCAACATCACCAAGGGTTTTTTTTAGAGAGGGAGAAACAGACAGAGAGAGGGAGAGACAAAGAAAGAGAGAGAGAAAGAGAGACATTCTACTGGTGATGAGGGACTGGTGATAACCTGCTCCAGAGCATTTAAAGAAGAGGATGGGATATTGAATACATTGAGTATTAAAACTGGAAGCATTCCCAAAACTAATTCTTGACTAAACGTACTTGACAGACTATTCCCATTTAAGGTCTCATTTAATAGTAATAATACTAGTATGCTTTACAAAATCTTTAAGAAAGTATTTCAAAGTCTTTTCAGTAGTGTACTGTCTGCAGTGTGGTTCTGGTCCAAGGAAAGATGTCTTTGTTGTACTTGCCTGCACTTCCAGCTAATACCTTGTCAATTTTCTCACATTATAACACTACAATATATTTTGCACCATCTTATTCTTTCTTTTTTTCCTTTGGGATAAAGCGCCCTGGCTCTGTGTGTCCCTTAGCTGCTGCCGTAGGTGACTTCCACCCTGCCTACCTGAGGGGAGCTCTGTCTATCTTCGCATGTACTATGTGTAGAGCAACAAAAACCTGCTGACCTGTTGTAGCCTACCGACTGTCTAGTTTGCTAGCCTCGACTGGTTGCATTGCATATTATTCAAGATGTGTATATTTTGTACAGAGACAATAAAATCACAATTGCTATGCATAAATGACTGGAGGTAATTCATTTGATAACTCTCCAGGTGGTTTTTCTAACAGACGACTACAGCACTATATGCATCATTTGGATTACAGTTTTTCTCAATTGCTAGAACACAATTTATGAAACCTTGCTCCATTTTCTGAAAACATTCAACACAAAACCTCATCTTCAAGTACTATTTACAAAACCTCTGACTCCTCTTGCAAAATGAAACTTTCGCCTCAAAACAGTTTGACCTGTGCTCAAATTCAAACTTTTGCCTCAAAACAGATTTACCTGTTCTCAAAATCAAACACTACTTTAAAATAATAAACAAAGTGATCAAAATGATATACACTATCAAGCAGTCAGTAAACAATACACCAAAAAATAGAAAACACATTGTTCCATACATATAGTTCTCAGGGAGAAGTACATTACAGTTTTTCACAATTGCTAAAACACATTCTTGAAACAGTCACCGATTTTCTCAAAACTGTAAACACAAAACCTCATCTTCAAGCACTATTTACAAAACCTCTGAATCCTCTTGCAAAATGAAACTTTCGCCTCAAAACACTCTTACCTGTGCTCAAAATCAAGCTTTCGCCTCAAAACAGATTTACCTGTGCTCAAAATCAAACACTGCTCTCAAATCATAAACAAAGTGATCAAAATGATATACACTATCAAGCAGTCAGTAAACAATACACAAAAAAATTGAAAACACATTGTTCAAAACATATAGTTCTGAAGGAGAAGTACATTTTTACGTAATCTCAAAACAAATTTCATATTTATCCGTCATTGTCTTTTGATGAACGACAACATGTTCTATCATAGTAGCTCAAAATGTATCAGAAATTACTACTCTGCTTTGCTCTTTGCAATTTTTTTTGTTCTTTCTCCATCCTTGTACCTCTATACAGTACTGTACCCTGCATCTCACTACTCACAACTCACTCTTGTTCTTTGTTGATATGAACCTGCAACCAGTCAAAATCTATTGAGCAGTCAGTAATGTTACTGTAACAAATGGAAAGCACAATGTTCAGGGCCATACAATTTGTTCATTGTACAGTATACAGCCTACAATGCACTGTACTACAGTATACAATACTACAGTAAAAGGGACAAAAATCTAAGGAGTAAACATGTGATCAATGTGCTTCTTCTTGTCTTTGGGCTGGGTCAGGCCAGAGCACTTCGTCGACATCACAAGCAATATTTTCCCACCTTCAACAACCTGTTTGCTCTCTGAACTGGCTTATATTGGTTGTGTCACATCATTTGAAACAAGTGAGTTTTGCTGAAAAGTCTGTGAGATCTGCAAATTGTGTTTTACCATGTGAAATGGTTTAAGGTATTGACAACAGACTGCACAATTAGCTACATGAGTTCAGGCAACTGAGAACTTTGTTCAGCTGATGGGTTTTAGTGTTTTAGCAATTCAGAAAAACTGTAATCTCAAAATAAATTTCATATGTATCCTTTGTTGTCTTTTGATGAACGAAAACTTGTTCTATCATAGTAGCTCAAAATTGATCAGAAATTACTACTCTGCGTTGCTCTTTGCAATTTGTTTTGTTCTTCCTCCTCCTTGTACCCCTATTTTTACAGTACTGTACCCTGCATCTCACAAACTTGTCCTTTGTCTCTGTGATATTGTAATTCTTGTTTGCTCTCAGAACTGGCTTATATTGGTTGTGTCACAAGTGAAATCAATTTTGAGTTGTTGTATTTAATCAATTACATGTTTTCTCTATTTGTATTTGATTGTTGCCACTTGTGTTTACCAGTATGGATGACATGTGCATTAGAGTGCAGAATGTGTTTTGAGAATGAGAATGTGTTTAGAGTTTTGCTGAAAAGTCTAAGTGAGATCTGCAAATTGTGTTTTACCACGTGAAATGGTTTAAGGTATTGACAGCAGACTGCACAATGAGCTAAATGAGTTCAGGCAACTGAGAACTTTGTTCAGCCAATGGGTTTTAGTGTTTTAGCTATTGAGAAAAACTGTAACATAACACACAACACACTTTCATTTGTGTAGCATTCATTGTAACAAAGTGATATTGCAATTCCAAACATTAACTATTCCCATACAGCTATACCTCTCCACCCTGACCCCTAACCTCCAGGACCTGGACCTCCCTCCCCACAACAGAAGAACACACCCCGCAGTAAGCCAGTGTGTGTGTGTCAGTGTAGATGAGGGACACGTGATTTAAACTCTCACGCACATTTCCAGAGAGAAAGTCACCGAGACCAAACCTTGCACACGTGCTTCACCTATAAGGAAATGCACATTCAAGCCGCCCAAATAATTTGTTCTCATTCATGTTTGAAGATAAATTAGTGCCATTTACTTTGTGAAGACTATGATATGCTGCAGTGGAAATGAAACCAAAGTATGCATATTTTTCTTCCTGTGATTATTTTGAACGAGATATGTGTAGCTTCATCAGCTAAAAGGTTCATCACATCAGCATTTAAATGAACTAGTTGACAATTTAAGGAAATTCCTACAATGCTAAAAGAGAAAATATTTCATAGAGTAACAAAGAAACATCTAGAAGTTACACTTTTGAGCTTTAAACAGCTACATGTCAAACAGCCATTACAATGCCAAATGATTTCTCTGCTATATTGACATTGTTGTTGACACACTGTACAAGAATCCTCATATGACAAGCTGGCCATCTCCTCACACACTCTTACTGTTGGTCAAACATGTTTATCTAAGTAGGTATCACTGACATCCAATCACTTTCACAACCCATTGTCTCAACAAGCTGTGGAATGAGCCATCTTGCTTGAGTAAGCCAATTGAGCTAAATCAAAATAAATCAATACTTCATCCCATTGACTTACAATTGGGAGCCCTTCAAGTCTCCACAGTGTATTTGTCATTACAAAAACTACAAGAAAGCACTCCAGCATATTCTCTGTAATGTTCAGAAGGAACCTGGTTTTGATCCATGGAGGCTCACGTCCAACTACCCACTTATTTCTCTAGACAACCAACTGCATATGCATATTTGGATGACAACCCCCCCCCCCCCCCCCCAAAAAAAAAGACAGATTTTGTTTATTTAGCATTTATTGTCAGTGTTATTGCATTACAGTTTTACAAAAAGCAACATTTTAAGAAATAATTTAACTATTCACATATGTATGGAGGTTAAGTGCACCCTGAACCTCCACTTCTCCGCCATGACCTCCCCTGACCCCTGACCCCCAGCGCCATGACCTCCCCTGACCCCCAGCGCCATGACCTCCCCTGACCCCCAGCGCCATGACCTCCCCTGACCCCTGACCCCCAGCGCCATGATATATGTATGTGTGCTATATTGATCTTGCATGTTGTTGGCTAGTGCATTAACATAAATCACCATGTTGCCACACTGGAAAAACAACTGCAGAAAGAGCCCTCCACTTACAAGACGGCCATCTAGGTCAAACATGTTTAAGTAGGTATCACCCATTGTCTCAACAAGCTGTGGAATGAGCAATCTTGCAAGGTTAGGCAAAAAATATTTTGCCCCTTAAAAATAAATCAATACTTCATCACAGTGAGACCCTGACCACCAGAGGGCTGGTGGTCAGGGTCTCGCTGTGATGAAGTATTGATTTATATTTAAGGGGCAAAATATTTTGCCTCGTTTGGTCTCGTTGGGGCTTTGTCATGGAGGCTTTTTAGGGAGCAGAGGGCATCTACTTGGGAACCTTCCTCAGCTCTGCCAGGACCCAGATGGCGAGCGAGAGGAGGGCGACGGAGCCTGATTGGTGGGTAGCTGCCAGGGGGGTGGGCACATACAGCAGCAGGGTACTGATGCCCAGGGCAACCTGAAACCCCACACCCAGACAGGGCCGACAGTTAGTACTTTTATACCTTTAATTGTGGTATGTTTTGTGGCTCATTGGCATTATTAATTGAAGTGAAGTTGTTTGTATGCAGTATGTAGCGTGTAGAGTAGATACTTTATTGTGTGAATAGTGTGCACTATGTGATGTAGTGTCTAGAGTAAGTAGTGTGTACTATATAGTGTAGAGTAGTACTTTGGTATAGAATAGTGGTCTTCAACCCTGGTCCTCAGGGCCCACTGCCCTGCATGTTTTAGATGTTTCCCAGCTCTAACACACTTTAAACTTTTAAAAGTTAGGAGCACCAGCAAATATTGACCGCAAGTTAGTTCCCCGTAACGTGACAACAGAGGGCATTGACAAGAAGTGATTGACGGCTTATTTGAACCAATCTAAAATCTGTATTAAAGTTAATAACGTAAAGATGAAGTTTAACTGGTAATGTGTACGTTGTTGTTGTCGCAGAGATACAATTTTGTGAGCATAAGCGACCAAAATGGTTGCAATTTTAAGCCCTGCCACTGGTCTAGAATGTACCGTATAGTGTGTAGACTAAGTAGTGTGTTCTATCGTGTGTCGAGTTTGCACTATGGTGTATAATCTATAGTGTGTGGAGTACGTAGTATGGGATGTATAATGTGCAGTGTCTGAAGTGAGTGTGTAATGTGTAGTGTGTGCTAGGTCGAGTGTTTGTGAGTACCTGTCCATAGGCCATGGCTGTCAGCAGGCTGATGGCGATCTTAGCCCTCCGCGGTAGTCTCATATTCCTGGAGAACAAGTAGAGACCTGTGATGGCTGTGAGGGAGGAGATGGCCTGGAGAGAGGAGAGCACAGATGGGGAGAGGAGGAGAGGAGAATGGAGAGGAAAAAGGGGAGGAGTGGAGAGCAGAAGAGGGGAGAGGAGATGAGAAGATGGGAGAGGAGCAAAGAGGGGATATCTATATTAGTAAGATGGATAATGGCTATCCATCGATGACATCAAACAAAACTAATTCCTCAATTGGTTAAATTCATAAAACCGAAGGGAAACAGCAACAACACAGGCTCGCTAAGGACATCATTATGGAAGCTATGGAAAAACACCCACTGAGGGCATTATTCAGCAATGAACAGCTGGTGGGCATTGAAAATCCCGAACCAGAAGGGCCTGTACAACATGGAACCTGTCTGTCAGCAGTTGATGGTGCTTCTCAGGGCAGTGACCCCCCTCCCCATCCAGGCAGACTCACCAGCACCCGGTGGTCAAACTGAACGGTGGTGGGGTTCTCAAAGAAGTTCTTGAGGGTGGGGGAGAAGGCCAGCAGGTCATCTGGGAGCCAGCGCTCTCCCATCTTGGGGAAGGAGTTGTAGACCAGCCCTGCGTCCAGCCCCGCCACAAACGCACCTGCACACCAGCACGGGGTCACACCTGGGATTTCAAAACCCCCTCCTTCTCACCTCTGCAGTATCAGTACGCACGCACACGTGCACACAGCTGACCTGAGAGAGCAGTGAGGAAGACGAGTCCTCCAGTTCCCTTGGCGAACCTTCTTAGCCGAGTCAAACGTTGGGTGTCAGCCAGCTGAGAGAGAGACCAGGAAAGAGAGAATGTGGGAGTGAGAGAGACATAAAGAGAGAAGCATCGGGAAAGAGAGAGGGGGAAGGAGGGAGATAGACAGAATGTGGGAGGGGGAGACAGTAAGAGAGAAGCATGACAGAGAGAGAGAGAGAGAGAGGATGAGGGAGAGACAGAAGAGAAAGAGAGTGTGGGAGAGAGATCGAAAGAAAGTGTGGGTGTGAATGAGATTGGGGAAAAAAGACAGAATGAAATATAGAAAGAAAGTGGTGGAGAGACAAAGAGAGAGTCATAAAAGAGGGATAGTTATTGTACTGTAAAACATAAAATCAATCAAATGCTGAATGTTGCGTGTGCAAGAGTTCCTGGGAGTGTTGAACTGGTGTGCGTGTGTATACATGTTCATGGGCGTGTGTGCGTGTATATCTTTTATAAAGTGTGTGTGTGTGTACATGTGTATGATGTTCTTTATGTTCATGGGTATGTGTGTGTTAATATGGTCAATGCGTGTGTAAAATGTAAAATATTAAATATATGTTTGTGTGTGCACGTGTGTGTTATACAACGTGCATGTGTGTGTCTGTTATCCATTGTCTGTGTGTGTGTGTGTGTGTGTGTGTGTGTGCGGTAGCAGGTACCTTGTGAGCAGGCAGCAGCAGAGTCAGTCCGGTCCAGAGGCTGGCACAGTACAACAGCAGAGCCGAGCCCAGGTGGGCTGACAGGCGGTATCACCATGTACCATCCTAGGAGCCCCTGGAGCCCGGCACACAGAGCCTTCAGAACCTGGACATTCTCCACGCAAGCCTCTCTTTTCCCTTCTATCTCACACATCTCAACGTTAGAGGACAATGAGCACTTCTCTAACATGTAAATCGGTGCTCTCTCTCTCTCTCTCTCTCATTGCTCACATCTGTTTCAGTAGGTGCGTTAGACTTCATGTAGAACCGGCTGCTTCACGTCAGCCCGGCTGACGTGAAGCAGCCAATGGCATTCTCAGCTTCAAGTCAGCTGGCTGTCAGCGCCGCCGGCGCTGCATGAAGTCGAACACGGGTATTGTCTCTCACTGTCTCGCCACGTCTCCTCCCCCCTCTCTTCCACCCATCTCTCACTGTCTCACCCGCTCTCCTCTCCTTCCTCTCTCCAGCCGTCTCTCCCTGTCTCACGCCCCCTTCTCTCCTCTCTCCATCCGACTCTCACTGTCTCACGCCCCCTCCTCTCCTCTCTCCAGCTGTCTCTCCCTGTCTCTCGCCCCCTCCTCTCCATCCGACTCTCACTGTCTCACGCCCCCTCCTCTCCTCACCTGGAAGAATACAAAGCCACAGAGGCCCACCACCCGTCCCTTCATGGACCTGTTGAGGTAGCCCTTCCTCCAGAAGTAGATGGTGGGCAGGACGTAGGCCAGGCCCACCAGACGCCCCCACATCCTGTGGCCCCACTCCATGAAGAAGATGAACTTGAACTCTGGCAGTGTCATGTTGTGGTTCATTCTGCCGACAGACAGGGGCGCCATGAGACACACTAGGCCACAGAAACACCACTGTGGTACGATTCATGCGGACACTGAATAGGCAAAGTGCATGTCTTATAAGGTCAATAAATTATTATCATTCATGCACCTGTCTGTCAGGATGTGTAGGGGGTTATTGTCAGATATCCATTCTAGCGTGTCAATCTCTGAATTGGTAAGCCTATCGAAAGCCTGTTGGTTTCTGGACAAGCAAGAAGTCAACATTACAAAAGCGGACTCACATCTTAAACTCCGGGAATTGCTGGTACTTAGCAAACTCTGCCTCCCACTCCGCCTGCGTCTGTGGAGGCTTCATCTCTTTCACCAGGTGCCAGTCAACCATTGACAGACCTGACTCAGTCAACCTGATACAGCAAAACAGTTATCGTTTAGACATGCAAGCTCATAACTGAATTACTAGGTCCAAAAACATGCAAACAAGTTAGTGGCTGAGCGGTTAGGGAAGCGGGCTAGTAATCTGAATGTTGCCAGCTCAATTCGCGGCCGTGCCAAATGACGTTGTGTCCTTGGGCAAGGCACGTCACCCTACTTGCCTTGGGGGAATGTCCCTGTACTTACTGCAAGTCGCTCTGGATAAGAGTGTCTGCTAAATGACTAAATGTAAAATGTAAATGTAACAACCACACTACCTAATTGATAGGGGTTAATGCTAACAGGGCTCAAGTTTGATCAAAGGTTTGGCGTTAGATTAGCATACCTGTCAACGTTTTGGTATGTTGACTGGTATGGTAATAATTGTATTTAGCTGGAAAAGTTATCCCTTACTTCTCAGCGTGAGAAATACAAGGTGCTTTATGAGAGCGTGTGAAATGGTTGAAATGCGTCTCACGGCGAATGTGTGATATTTGAGAGCCCTACAATAAATGTGTGTTTACCTTGTGACACCGCCCAACACCACCGCCCCGACAACCAGTCCGCTACAACCGAGCAACCACCGGCCAAGGATCCTGTTTGTAGCTGCATTGGGCACTGTAATTGCCGCTGTCGCTTGGGCGGGGGTCGCCCCACCCTCGACTGTGATTGTGCCCTGTCCTCTCTTCATCAACCATTGTCGCATCGGGGGGGTCCTCTGTTGTCATCACAGAGTGAGAAATGATTGTCAATTAAAGGATGCTACACTGCCTCACTCAATACAATCAGCTAGTTTCAAAAAGCTAGTGAAAACCTTGGCCAGTGATGAATTCACAAGAAAATAGTACAAAGTTAGCTTGCTATCATCAAACTTATTTTGGTACGACTTACTGACTACGTGACCCTGACCATGTAGCTAACGTTACACTATACTGATTAGCTGGCAAACGTTAGCCCAGCTAGGCTAACCAGCTAAATCATCTGACCTTCTTTGACTGACTGGCTGGGGTAAGTTAGCTGGGAAGCTAATAAGCTAACATTTGATAATCGGCCACATAGTGACAACAATCGGCTTGCCAAAATTTGGGTCACAAATTATCAGCAAATATGCAAAAAATATCGAAAGGCATTCGGCAATATAAACCTTCCAGCTCACTCAGCTGAGTAAGATAGCTAGCTGTTCAGAGCTACTGTAGCTACCTAGCTAACTTCAGGTATTGCAGATTTCTGTATGAAAAATGAACCTACATTTCTGTGTTGAAATCCTTTCCCAGCATTTTTGCAGCCACACAGTGCCACAGTCCGCAACGAAGACAGCAGCATTCTTTCTTTCAAGCCAACTCACTACTTTTACGTTATTTGTTGGAAATTATATTCAGTGATCTCTCCTTACACAAGCATGATGTGTATTGGTCATGCAACGATTCAACTTTGACCTATGACGATCTAATAGAAAACAAATCGACATAATTTAAACGATGTTATATTACATAGTTTGGTTATTATACTACGTTAGAATAATTACTTGTATATTTTCGTTATTTAATGTACCTAGTTAGCCAGTTTGAGTCCTTTGAACATTGTTACGAGAATTACCGCATAATTCAATATCATCGACCAGACATTGCTAATCGAACGCGATGGTCAGCCGAAGAATTTATGTTGAAACAGTCGACGTTTTGACGGACTGAAAGGTAGAGAGCCAGACAGCTGGTTTTCCAGTTGCTTTAACGTTAACTTTACATTTAAGCGTTACCTAAGTCTGGCAACTAGCCACACGCTGGTGCCATTCAAGTTAGTCTCATGGAGGAGATACATTTCGAGTGAGAGTTTTCACTTCCCGCCTTAGCTAGCTCAACCCACCATCCAAAGGTTACCAGACTGAATTGTATACAGTTAACCTATAATCTGACAACAGAGAACACTGTATGAACAATTATTTCCCTTCTGTATTTCCCTCACTGTGTGTACGTGCACGCGTGTGTGCTTGTGTAGATGGCAGACAGCTTCTTGATGGAGGTGTGTGTGGACTCGGTTGAATCAGCCGTCAATGCAGAGAGAGGAGGTAAGTGTATGGCCATAGACATAGAGTTCTTGCTGGAGTTAATAGTGTTTACTTATACTGCAGCCTACTTTCTGTTTCAGGTGCCAGTCGTATTGAACTGTGCTCCAGTCTTCTAGAAGGGGGGATCACGCCTAGCATAGGTCAGCCCACACACCCACATCTCAGAACCGAATAGTCTTTCATCGATTTGTCAAGGGTCTGTATTGATAAGGCTGCACTAATAGAACACTTTTTTCTTCAGTCCCATGGGTTAGAACGTATTTGCTAGACTTTGTGACATAATTACTTAGCTCAAGTTGTGTAAATGAATAAACGTCTACATCAAAGCAGAGAATGTTTAATATGGGGAGAACTGACACTCGGGGAAACTTCCGGCTTCTGATTGCAGTTTCACTCTAGTTCCATGAGGACGCTAACGGTCGAGTGCAGAATGAATGGAGGTCTATGGAGCCAGAGCCTGTTTAAGGATATTAGACATTCTCTGATGGAGCTATACCTCTCAAAATCAACTTTTCTCACGATATCATTTTTTTTCTAGTAATTTGAATGCTGAATTCGAAAGGGGATGCAAAAGAAATACACACTGCTGGGTGTTAGATTTTTTTTAAGTCGCCTTTTGTTCTAAAAAGCATTGTCAATACACATGCTAAAAAGAGTTTTGGTTTGCTAATGTTGTTGCTAAAGTTGCTAATGCTCTGACATTCTGGTTCTGCTTCGGATGCCATCAAGCGGGATCTCTGGTCGTAGTCAGAGCCATAGAAAAAGAGAGTTGCGACACGCTTTGATCTCGTTGACACGTGATCACGTGGTTCAAGTAGCTCGCTGTAGTTCCAAAAACCCCAGAGCTAGAAATGGCTATGCTAGCTACCATACTGTACCAACTGTACCATACTGTACATATCAAACAGTAGCCTAATGAGGACTATATTGTTCCACTTAACGTTTAACCTTCGACTGTTGAAGTAAATAGGACTAAAAAACAAAATAAAAAATATTCATCAGCCCACTTACAATTTACTAGCCTGGCTCTGCCCTCCTACGTACTTCCGCTCAATTTTGATTTTGCCTCTGTACTAGGTCTGAGATTTCGGTGTATTAGTCGGTTTTCAGAAACACATTTTTTGTAGTTCCAATCAGCGAACAGAGGGAGTGGCTGAGAACGATGACGTTGATGTTGTGCATTTGTTTGAGTTGTAGTTCAGTAATGGCGGCTAGTGATGGGCATTCCGGCTCTTTTTCGTGAGCCGGCTCGTATGGCTCAGCTCACCAAAAAGAGCCGGCTCTTTTGGCTCCCGAACGGCTTTAAAAAAAATACATGTTTTAACTATGAATTTGACTATGATGGGTGTGAAAACTATTTGAATTAAATTATGAAATGAAATCATACTCGATCGTAACCACATATCTTTAAAAATGCATTGATTTGTCATGGCTCTCCTCCGAGTTTTGACTACTCTCTGACTGTGTGTGAGTTGGCTCGGCCCTCCCTCATGCAGGATTGACAGGAACAGAATGTGAGGATGATCGTGTGCGCCTTTAAGCCTACAAGTATTTTTTTGTTGTTCTTTGAATTTGTCAATTATTTTAAATACAATTAAAATTCATTATTTCATAATCATTTAGTTTTTATAGGCTGTATTAATCTATAAAAAATAGAGTCGGCTCTTCAGATATGCGAGCCAGCTCCCGACGTTCACCTTCAAGAGCCGGCTCTTAGAGCTGGATCGTTCGCGAACGACCCATCACTAATGGCGGCGGAGAAAGATGCGCGCGAAGCTATTCGGTCTGTTGTGGCAACGCTGCCGAATATCTATAAGTTAAAGCCGGAGCAAGAACAATCCTTGCTGAGTTTTGTTGGTGGCCATGATGTTGTGGCCCTCCTCTCCACAGGGTTTGGGAAAAGTTTGATTTTCCAGCTACGGCAGCTAGCTCCGTTACAGTAGTGGTGAAGGAGTTGGCTAAGGCGAACGCTAGCGATTGGTTATGGCAGATCAGAGTGGCTCTGAGCAGATCCATTAGCTTTAAACTTCAACAGAGTACCCGCCTTCAAGTAAGTTAACGCTTGTCAATGGAGCAATCCTAGACCTTCTGTACAAATGAAATGTACGAGGGTCTGGTTAGGACCAGGCTAACAATTTACCACATTAACAACACTTATATTTGTAGTACTTCATGCAAGTTGAATCTTTATCACCAGCAACTGCTCAATTTAGACAAGAAAGGAGTTTGCTAAATAGAACAAAATATACAAGGCAACCAATGGCATTCAATAAAACATTTTATTGTACAATATGTCCAGTGTTCTTCAACTCCTTTTGTTTGCAGTGATCCGGTGATCTTCTGGCTATGATACACGTAGCCTACTCTCTAGCTAGCTACAGTAAAAGTGTTGCTTACGTTAGATACTAGACCTACAGTCTAGCTCTAACTGCATTTAGAATCTATATCTTACGATAAACTTAACCCTTTAAGCTGGCTATATAAAATACTACTAATAACAATTGATATGTGGTGGTTGAAATATGAAAAAAATGCAGGATTTTCATCAATTTACCAACTAACTTGCTTCGAACCCCTTTATCTGCAATTCATTGTTGCTAGCTCTACTAACTAGGCTAATAAGAGAAGACTTACTTTGCATGCCAACAAACACCAATAACTAGAACTAATTTGACAGACTATTAACCAACTGACTTTTGGTAATGATACACGTACTCTCTAGCTAGCTTCAGTAAAAGTGTTGCTTACGTTAGATAGACCTACAGTCTAGCTCTAACTGCATTTAGAATCTAACAAGCTATAATCTTATGATAAACTTTATCTAAAGCTAGCTATATGAAATACTACTAATAACAATTGGTGTGGTGGTAGAAATATGAAAAAATGCAGGATTTTCATAAATTTACCAGCTAACTTGCTTCGGAGACACTGAAAATGAATGGGGTTGAACGGTGGAAAATACAATGTTTGGAACTATAGGTCGCATGTGAAAAACTTTACTTCCGCATTCCTCGATAACAATGGGAGTTTATGGAAGTGTCGCAACTCTCTTTTTCTATGGCTCTGGTCGTAGTCAGTCCTTCACTAACCAATCAGCATTCAGTAGCAGAATGCTAGCGTATTATGGGCAACAACGACTCACCCTGTAGGGAGTCAGGTGGCTGAGCGGTTAGGGAAGCGGGCTAGTAATCTGAAGGTTGCCAGTTCGATTCCCGGCCGTGAAAAATGACGTTGTGTCCTTGGGCAAGGCACTTCACCCTACTTGCCTCGGGGAGAATGTCCCTGTACTTACTGTAAGTCGCTCTGGATAAGAGCGTCTGCTAAATGACTAAATGTAATGTAATGTAAGAAATCGAAAGGACATAAGTACTCGTTCATTCAACTTTCGACCTATAATCCATGTTTAACATGCAAAAGCTACAATCAAATCTGAGATTTCTCAACAACAATCAGGTGAAAGAGACACATTTAGCCGTTTAGCTCCATAGACTCCCATTCATTTTGCACTCGACCGCGATCACTCTCAGTGGAACTTTGGTGGAACTGCAACAAAATTCGGTGCTTAATAGGGAGTGGACAGGTTCTCCGTAGGCTCTGATCAAAGGCAGTCAGGGGCGGCGCCAGATAGTTTTTAATGCAGGTGCTGAGGGGGTCCTAGATCATTGACAGGGGGAGCTGCGCATATATATATACTATTAATACATTTGCAATATTTTTGGGGGTGCTATCGGGGTGCTTTGGTCTTTGTTGGGTGTGCTGAAGCACCTGCTAGCCCCTCCCTAGCGCCGCCCATGACAGCAGTACAAAGAGGTTGATTGATGACCTTATAATTATACAAACCAAGCAAAAAAGCACAGTTTAGGGTTTGTCAATCTTGGTTCTCCTTTAACGTATTCAGATTGTAGAAGCACCACAGAGAGTTTTTTCCTCTTATGCACTTGTCAAAGGTATCACCTTGTCACTCACCAGTATTGCCTCCTCCCTCACTTACCCGCTCCGAAGTTCGATCTTGGGTCCCCCAACGCACTCGTCCGACACAAGCCCATTATAGCTTAGTAATGAGTGTAACCAGTTCAAGTCATTTACGCGGCAAGCCAGCGGAAAGGGTTTGACCTCTGACCAGGCCTGCTACAGGTGGTGAAGCAGAACGTGAGAATCCCCGTGTTCGTCATGATCCGGCCCCGCGGGGGGGACTTCCTGTACTCGGATCGCGAGGTGGAGGTGATGAGGAGGGACATAGAGCTGGTGAAGAGCCACGGAGCTGACGGCCTGGTTCTGGGAGCACTGACTGAGGACGGCAGGGTGGACACAGGCCTCTGCATGGAGCTGCTGGGTAGGTTTGTGTGTCTTTGTGTTTCCGTTTCTAAAGTGGGCCTATCTCAAAGCCTAGGTTTGTTTATGCTTTGGGGAAAAAAGGAAAACAAAGCTACAAAGGCACAGTTTGGCCCTATGGCCCTCTGGGATTTGGTGTCTTAGAGGTGGCCTCATTAAAATCGGTCTGGAGGGAGCTCTTCCTTTGTATTTCCATGTGTTCTCTCATTTCCAATCTCTCTTCAACAGCTGCTGTTCGGCCCCTGCCCGTCACTTTTCACAGAGGTAAAAGGACACAAAATTCAGATTTTCTGTTGAAGAGACTGACGTTTTTGTTTGGTTTCTGAGCAACACACATAGCACAAATGGACACTTCTAACAAGCAGCCAAGGAGATGTGTATGCTAGTTGTCTTGAGTTTGGACTAGCTGTTGTGTAATAAAAACAGGGTTCATCCTGAAATGTATGTATTCAACTCATTCAAACATTACCCACCATACAAATCTAATTAAATGAATTGGCATTTAAACATACAGGGCAGAATTCCTTCTCTCAGGAATGGAGATTGATTTAATACACCAACATTTATTTGAATCCTCTCAGACTTGCTTGATTAGGTAAAGTGGAGACACTGATTGGCCTTTATATCTATTCTCTTTCAGTGATGTACTCTTTGTGTCCTCCTATTCATCACTCATGTGACCTTCTGTCCTGATTTTTGCAGCGTTTGACATGGTTCACGATCCTGTGGTTGCCTTGGAGACCCTGATATCACTAGGGTTTGAGCGCGTGCTAACGAGTGGCTGTGACAGCTCCGCTCTGGAAGGACTGTCTCTTATTAAACGGCTGGTGGAACAGGTGCGTGTGTGTGCGCAAGTATGTTAGTGTGTGTGTGTAACCATTTTGTAGGATATATATATTTAAGTTATAAAATACATATAATAAAACACCTTTTTTTCACCCAACAGGCTAAAGACAGAATAATTATAATGCCAGGTTAGTACTGTGTTAATAAACTGAAATGAAGTGGACTTAGAAACATAAAATGAGATGTTTGAATAAATATACAAGTCTAGAGTTTTGCTAGACTAATTGCAATAGAAAAGTGTTTTATAACTGTGTGTCAATATTCTGGTGGGTGTGTTTGTGTGAGACCAGGAGGTGGTATCACTGAACGGAACCTTCAGAGGATTCTAGAAGGTTCTGGAGCTCAGGAGTTCCACTGCTCAGCCCGCTCCAGTCAAGACTCAGCAATGAAGTTCCGGTAGGTTCCGTCTTCCGGTTCATACCTAGTTTTATTCTGTAGTCTGACGCTGCTACTAGACATCTATCTTTATTAACAATATGCTGGCAAGACTTCTGATGTATTTTTGTTGGCAAGTACTGAATGTGTGTTTGCGCGTTAGTCTGCATCTTTGTCCCTGTTCTTCCAGGAACTCCTGCGTTAATATGGGAGCCTCTCTTGCGGCACCTGAGTATGGCCTGAAGGTGGCAGATGTGAGCAAAGTCCGCAATCTCAACGCCATCGCCAAGAATACGTTGTAGGTAGTGAAGTAGCCAATCATGTCCAGCCAATCATTGACTCCTGAATTATGTCTGTTTGCCCTCCTTCCTTTTGTATGTTCAGAGGCTTAGACATGAGAATGCCTTGACACGTCGCAAAAAATGACTGCACTATAAACAACAGCAAAAGAAAGTTTTGCGTACTCTCATCGTAAGCGTAACTTCGATTCCATGCAGCAACTTTATTGTTATCAGGGTTTAGAAAACAACAGAATGCAGTATAATACTCAGACATATTTTTAAGCCAGGAAACTGCCTCAGAAGAATATGTATGTGTATATGTCTTACATGCTCAAGTATACAGATTACAATGACATTGGTAGGAATAATTACATTTGAATAGTTTGTGTGTGGGTTTAGCATTCAGGTACCCATCATGGTACCAGATGTGATTTCCTGTTTCTTTACCCTGACAACCGTAGGAAGGCTGGTATTTCCTAAATGTGGTATTTTCAATGTATTTCAATAAATCATAGTTTTGGTCATTGGGAGTGCTTTCAATTACTGGGTATGTTAAATTGACATACATATTTCTATAGAAATGGTTCCCTGTCATTTTAAAAGGTTCGGTACAATATTTTGAATGAATTACTGAGGTAAAAGGACTCCTGGGTCTGGTATGAGTCAGTGGATGCTCCAGCCCTCAATGGGGTCCCATGTTGTGTGAGCAGGGAGGGAAACGGATTCATAGTCACACACACGTTTTACAGTACCCCATTGTGGCATACACCGGGTTGAGACGCACACAGTTTAGGAGACGTGGAGACAAAAGAACAAAGACAAAACCAGACCATGACCTGGCTGTGAGGCGGCTGGTGTTGCTACACACGTCACACACAGGTGGTAACATGCACAGTAGTCACATACACACACACACACACACACGGTAGTCACACAAATGTAGTCACACACGTGTGATCACACACACAGGTAGTCACTCACACCCGATAGTCTCACACCCGATAGACGTACACAGTTCTTGAGGCATTGGAATTGCTGGTGCTCAAAAAGAATTCTATCGATCTGCAAAAACCTCCTGGACAGGATGGGTTTTGTAATTTTTCTTCATGTTCTTTTCATTTTAAAATGAAAAGAGCGTGTGTGTGCTTTTGTTGTGAGCGAAATCCCCATTCCTATCATCAGATAATTGTCCTGTCAAGCGTTCTATTGATCTGGAGGGAGAATCTCCAGGGGAATTGTGATAAGATGTCCAGCTTTCATATCCCCTCACGTCTGGGGTCTTCTTCTTCTCTGTGTGAAGAGGACCACAGAGGGGGTGGCTGACTGATGAATCCATGTTTCCCACAACTGTCCTAGTTAGCCTCAGAGCTCTGGGAAAGTATCTAACTTCCTAGTTTGCCTTTTACTCTAACGGGCTACCTAACTTTTATAAGAAATGTTTATTAGTCTAACAGCATAACACACGTGTGCCAGAACGACCACACTGAGAACACACATGCGCATGCAGGAGTGTCCAGAGAGAACATTTAAACTCCCCGGGCCGGCCCTCTCTGATTTGGAGCCCTAGGATACATTTTCGATTAGTTGAGACCCAGGATCCTCAGATGAGACCCAGGATCCTGGGGGCACCATGGTATTTAATGCTGAGCTGCAATGCATAAGCATCCTTTTCACGTATGTGTCGCCCTTATCCAGGTGGGAGATGGCGGTGTGTGCTGCC
Organism: Osmerus mordax; assembly: GCF_038355195.1. Taxonomy (NCBI): domain Eukaryota; kingdom Metazoa; phylum Chordata; class Actinopteri; order Osmeriformes; family Osmeridae; genus Osmerus; species Osmerus mordax. The sequence continues at coordinate 4,777,434 of NC_090054.1, read as the reverse complement.
AGGGTGATGACATCATCCATAGATCTGTTGGGGTGGAATGCGAGGGGTCCAGGGTGTAAGGAAAGGAGTAGCAGATGTGGGATCAGATTAGCAGCTCTAAGCACTTCATCATGATGGAGGTCAGTGCTACAGGGAGGTTCAAGCAGGTGATGGAAGGTTCCAGCATTAAAGGGACCATCGTCTGTTTGAAACAGATAGGGGACTGCAGACTGGTTCAGGCAGAGGTTGAATCTGCCTGAACCATTCCTGAACCATTCCAGGCCGTGTCTGTTGGACACGGCCTGGAATGCCATCTGTCTTGAGGACGTCCAAGGATTGACTCTTCTCAGAGCTCTCCTCACGTCAGCCGTGGATGGGGACAGAGTGCTGTCATTCTTCTCAGTTCGTCTTACTGACAAGTAGTGCTGCTCGCCTCAAACTGTGTGTGGAACCGACACTCAAGTAGAAGCTCATTGGAAATAGAGGTCTGGACATCACAGTCTGTGATGGACTCCAGCTTGTCTCTGTAGGCTTTGTTGGCATCTCTGATGGCTTTCCGTCAGTCATATCTGGACTTCCTCGAAGACACACATCGCTGATGAACTATCATCATCAGCTACAACACCGGACATTTGCCATTATGTGGTTTCAAAACAGTCCTGGAGAGCGGCAATTGATTCATCACTCCAGCATTGGACTGTACGCAGAACCAATATCTCCTTTTAGATCTTGTCTGTAAGTTGGGAGGAGAAGAATGGAATGCGTGATCTGCCTTACCAAAGTCAGAGTGGAGAGGGGCCCCCCTTTGTTATAGCTGTCCCTAGATGAGTGTGACAATGGCCGGTAGTTTGAGCAACATGGGTAGGAAAGTTAATATGCTGGTGATATTCAGGCAAACCTCCTAATTTTGGCCCTATTGAACTCGCCAACCACATTAGACACTGCCTTAGCGGTGAGCATGAGGTCATGACCTCGTAAATGTCCTCCAGCGCTTTGATCTGTCTGGAGGGAGTATGTAGACTGCTGGTATTATCGCTCACTTCTCAAGGAAGGTAGAAGGGGCGTACTTTTACAGTTCAGAGCTCTAGGTCAGGTGAGCTCCAAGACCCACCCGGTTTGCCAGATTACAAAGTATTCAATTCAAACGTGCACTGCACTAGCAATTAATAATCTGGCATATTCCGCTGCACGATAAAAGAAAAGCAACATTCTCATTGCTCTGTCGATGCAATGAGAGGGTGCATTTCTGGAAGTTCTTGCAGAGACCACCTGACATTTGCACCCTAGGGGGCCAGTAACCTTGTGAGACAGCCGGATTTGCGAGAATGACCACGTGAGAATCCATTTTGCAAGCTCCAAATCATTGATTCATGCAAACCAATCAGTGTCCTATGAGGAATTACTGGCAGCTGTGGGCATGGTTGAAGTTAGCTTGTGATAGACAATAATTGACAAACGGTTCATCCATTCACCTGCCAATAATTTTTTGACGGCCCATTTCCAAACAATTTTCAAGAACAACTTCCCAGATTTATGAGTGGAGCAAACCATCTGGCAAGTCAGGTTAGGGGGCCAGAGCCAATCTGAGAAAATGTGAATGCAAAAACTTATGGGTAGCTGTTGGTATTATAACAGGGCAGAAAGCAATTTTTGTCATTGACTACCATTCAATAGTTTGTCTTTTTCTAAGTATGTATTATAGATCTTTACGGTGCAGGTGTCTGATACACTCAAGCTGAGCATCTCAGATTACTGGACAAAGAATACAGGAATGGCAGGAAGGGCAGTTAAATAAGAATACAAATATAGGAGGTTTTACTCAAGAAACGTCAGGGGGTGTAACAGGGTGACAATCAACATAGCCTTTGCAAGCACAGGGAGGAGCGAATTCAAGGTGCTAGATAGCTTTTTTTTTGTCTCTAGATAGGGCTCCTAGAAATTGTAATTATTTGTAATCTTTAACTATTTTTAATTGATCAGTGGTTAAGGACAGACCTCTTCAGCTGTCTCTTTACTATTTCTGGTGAGTGGGCTTTACAAGCCAGAGCACCTTCACTGGCTCTGTACCTCTGCTGCATAACTAGCTTCACAAGCTTGCTGCTAAATGTTTCTTGTGTTCTATGATGCTGTTTGTGTCCTATGGTGCTTCAGGTAATAAAGGTCCATTTAGGCAGGTACTTATAGGCCTCTTGTTAGTCCAATTTTCCAGTAGCTTGATTTTAAATGCTTAGTGTGTTTTGTAATACATACTGTATAATACTGAGCATTTCCCATGAGTAGCCATGGTGATGTCAGAGACTGATTGTATCAATCAATGAACACTCCACTCAGACAAGCCCGTCTGAGCTTGGGGAGAACATGCCCCCAGTACACCACCACACATGGGAATCTAACCTAGCAGTGTGAAAGCCCTATGCCACTGTGTCACACTTCCTCGTTACCATTTTAGCAGACTAGCTAACTTCTTAGTCCGCTTTCTAGTAGAAAAGCTGACCTCCTAGCTTAGGCTAGCTGATTTCCTACTAATCTCTGCTGTCCAGTAACTTCCTGATTGGACTTATTGCTGGGTCCCAGTTAAGGCCAGCTGACCTCGTGTGTCTGAATGGCCTTGTTGTTATTGCTGAGTCAGCTCTCCAGGAGTCAGCAGGATTCCATGTGTTGTTATACAGCCTGGTGTAATGATTGGCCAGCTGACACTGCCTGTAGGGAGAGGGTCACGCACCCATCAGGATATCCACACTGTCATCGTGATGTCCCTCTCAGGGTACTGAATGAATACAGGCTGAAGTAACCTCTTGTCTACCCTATTGCTGTGAAAGAATGAAGTCAATTGGTAAATACAAGTTCCAAACCAAATCAAAGTATTTATTACATATATCTAAGGTGCAGGTGTCTGATACACACAAGATGAGCATTTCAGAGGACTGGACAATGAATACAGGAATGAAGGGCAGTTAAATGGTATCACAATATGGGAGAGGGGTGACAATCAACATAGCTGATGTAGGGGGCCAGAGCCAATCTGAGAAAATGTGAATGCAAAAACTTATGGGTAGCTGTTGGTATTATAACAGGACAGAAATACATTTTTGTCATTGACTACCATTCAAAAGTTTGTCTTTTTCTAACTATGTATTATAGATCTTTAAGGTGCAGGTGTCTGATACACTCAAGCTGAGCATCTCAGAGTACTGGACAAATAATTACATTACATTTAGTCATTTAGCAGACGCTCTTATCCAGAGCGACTTACAGTAAGTACAGGGACATTCCCCCCAGGCAAGTAGGGTGAAGTGCCTTGCCCAAGGATACGTCATTTTGCACAGCCGGAATTGAACTGGCAACCTTCAGATTACTAGCCCGATTTCCTAACCACTCAGCCATCTGACTCCTTAAATAATACAGGAATGGCAGTTCAATAGAATAAAAATATAGGAGGTTTTACTCAAGAAACGTCAGGGGGTGTAACAGGGTGACAATCAACATAGCCTTTGCAAGCACAGGGAGGAGCGAATTCGAGGTGCTATAGCTTTTGTTTAGTCTTTAGATAGGGCTCCTAGAAATGGTAATTATTTGTAATCTTTAACTATTTTTAATTGATCAGTGGTTAAGGACAGACCTCTTCAGCTGTCTCTTTACTATGGTTGATCATGGTTGAAGTTAGCTTGTGATATACAATAATTGAGAACGGTTCATCCATTCACCTGCCAAAAATTTTTTGACGGCCCATTTCCAAGCAATTTTCAAGAACAACTTCCCAGATGAATGAGTGGAGCAAACCATCTGGCAAGTCAGGTTAGGGGGCCAGAGCCAATCTGAGAAAATGTGAAGGCAAAAACTTGTAGTAGCTGTTGGTATTATAACAGGGCAGAAAGCAAGTCTTTTTGTAAGTATGTATTATAGGTCTTTACGGTGCAGGTGTCTGATACACCCAAGCTGAGCATCTCAGAGTACAGGACAAATAATTAGATTACATTACATTTAGTCATTTAGCAGACGCTCTTATCCAGAGCGACTTACAATAAGTACAGGGACATTCTCCCCGAGGCAAGTAGGGTGAAGTGCCTTGCCCAAGGACACAATGTCATTTGGCACAGCTGGGAATCAAACCAACAACCTTCTGATTAATATCCCGACTCCCTAAACGCTCAGTCATCTGACCCCCATAATACATACCGGTATATAGAGTTTCTCTCCTGGACATGACAAAGGGTCATGTTCTCATGAGCTAATATAGAAGGGTATTGATCAAACACAGTTTATTATATCCAGAACATTCAAAACTGTCTAAAAGTTATAAAGTAATCATTAGTTGTAATCTTTAATTATTGTTAATTGATCAGTGGTTAGTGACATACCTCTTCAAGGCCTACTCAAAAGCGTTGTACTCAAATTCAAGTTAACAATTGCAATCAAATTGTCAAATATATGTAAATTATGACATCCAGAGGTATTAGACACTCAAAGAAGGGCTGCACAGAATTGAGACAGAAGACTTTGACGGTATGAAAGTACTTTGTTGCATTCTGCACATAATGTTCCCAACATGTTTTACAAGCCTTTCATGGACTATAAATGAATGTCTTGCCCTTCCTCTTGTCTACCTGAAAAGGAGTTAGATTAACTAACTAAAGTTCGGGAGGAAGATAGCGCACCAAGATTCCTCCTCCACTCTAATCAACTAATATTGAAAGCACGGAAGAATAAGCACAAACTCCAATCAACTTGTTAATACAGAGTTGTAGTTCTCTAAGGTCACTGTTGTAGTCATGGCCAAGCGTGCAGATTTGGGTTCATGTACTCGCAATATCGATCAAAATACCACTTTTACACAACATTTATGTAAGTGCAAGATTTTACTAGTGCAAGATTACAGTAGAATACATGTTACGCCACCGGTCACTCAACCGCCACCGGTCGTTTGTAGGCTGGGCTAGCGAGCTAGCAGTGGCACAGAACAGTCACGTAATGTGACGAGACTGAATTTAAAAGTAGGCTATAAAAACACACTAGGAACACTGACGACATCTGCAACCATGCGCCATGCATTATTAGTTTAATGTCATCTTTAAGTTCTCCTCCATCTTGAAATTGTGAAACCTAGAAATGTTTATCATGACCAACGGTTGCTACGTTACAAGAAAAAAGAAACCAATCCGATTGGCCAACGCTAGCGTTTTCACGCTCCTCATTTACATAAAGTTGAGAAAATCCAACTTGCAACGCTCCGCTCCGCTCGCCTTCCCACAATGCCCTACGCGAGCGTCAACGCCTGCTTTCATTGAAAATGAATTGGAAGCCGACGGCGCGCGCCGCCCGCTCCGCCGCAGTGTGAACGCACTGTTACGCCTGGGACATACTGGCTGCGCAGCGCCACGATCGGCTACGACTGAGCAAAAGCTGTTCACACCAGACGCGCATTTCTCCGCGCCGGTCACCAAGCCTTTCAACCAGGCCCAGGGTGGGTAATCGGGAGAGTTCCCGGTGGGCCGCTTCACTTTTGGGCCGGTGGGCCGCTTAGCTTTTGGTCCGGTCGAGGATTTTTTTGTTGTTGACATTTGCCACGTTAGTCTATCTTCTCTTAAAATAGGCTACACGTGTTCTGCATTTTGACATCGCAGCCTCTGCATGGGTTGTACCATGTGAGGGAGTTCTCCCCTCTCAAATAGAGTTGGTTGGGTCCATAGCCCGTCTTTTCCCAAAACATTCTCAGATAGCCTACCAATAGCTGGGCCGGGCGGCACTACCGTAACAATACGCATCAGGGAGGATGGATGGGAGCAGGGCCGGAGTGATTGCATCACTAGACAAGGTTTTACCAATTGAAAAACGGCTATGTTTATTTGACATAAAGCTCCAAAAACTATTTTGCGCTCAAATAATGGCCGAAAATTTTCACTTGCGCGCCATTAAGTGTGGAATTCCCTTTCTAGCATCACATAAAACCCAGAATACGTTGTTGGTTTGGGCTGAGCCCCGAATGGTTACACCGTCTGGCTCCGTGCCTGATTAACACTCGGATCGTTAATCAGTCTCAAAATTGGTATCAATATAAAAAATACGATCCCTTTCTGTAATCATAATCCCCCCCCAGAAAAGTTCACCCCCAGTCAAAGCAGGCTGCATCCGGTCCTGTTTGGTATACAAAAAAAAGTGGTCCGGTCTTGGGCCTGAAACTCCCGGGCTGATAAGTGGTCCCACTCCGGCCCTGCTTTCAGCTATATCCCAGCATTGATCCTTATCTACGTTGTCCTTGTAAAATTGTTGCTGGGGGTCATACAACAACTCCCTGTGCTTTTCAACTTCGAGAATTCATGTGATGCTGATTTTCTAAATCGATTTGGGGGTTCTCTCTCAGTAGGCTATGTCTGCACGCATGTGTGTTGTGTGCAACGCGTGACAACTCGTTTCTCTCAAACAAACAAAACAACTACTGGCATGCTAGCTCAACGGATCAATCAGTTTATTTTCATTCGTTTTCATCAGGGTAACAACATGTAAAGGACGTTCGTTACCAACATTGTGTAATTATAAAGTCTACAACTTTACAAATGTTCACCGTAATCTACAATTAATGGAGTAAAATCTTAATAACATTTGTTTTTTTATTCAAATATATCAACTAATATGGTGTATTTCATCATCCTGCAGCCGATTTCGCAAGCGTCTCGCGAAACAATTCGACCAGCTGCCCAAACGGTCGCTGCAGATCGCAGGCGATCGCAGGCAATCGCGGCGCTTCGCAGCCAGTGTGGTCGGTCCCATTTGATAACATGGGCGCAGAAAGAAAAAAGGATGCGCTTCCAGGCGCGTCGCAGCAGATCGCAGCAGATCGCAGGCAGTGTGTCCCAGGCGTTACGGTGCGTGTCCACTACAGCGGAGCGGCGCGGAGCGTCGGCTTCCAATTAATTTTCAATTAAACCAGGCGTTGACGCTCGCGTATGGCATGGTGGGAAGGCGAGTGGAGCGTTGCAAGTTGGATTTTCTCTACTTTATGTAAATGAGGAGCGTGAAACCGCTAGGGTTGGCCAATCGGATTGGTTTCTTGTAACGTAGCAACTGTTGCTCATGGTAAACATGTTTAGGTTTTACAATTTCAAGATGGAGGAGAAACTTATCGTATGTGTCTGCACACCCAGTTCTGTTCAGAACAAAGTTACGTAATGTGACGAGCCTGAATTTAAAGATTACATTAAACTAATAATGCATGGTGCAGCCTACAAACGACTGGTTGAGTGACCAGTGGCGTAACATGTATTCTACTGTAATCTTGCACTAGTAAAAATTCAGTATTAATGTTGTGTAAAAGTGCTATTTTGATCGATATTGTGAGTACATGAACCTAAGTCTGCACGCTTGGCCATGACTACAACAGTGACCTTAGAGAACTACAACTCTGTATTAACTTGTCTAACACGCCCCCGAGCGTGGAGTACTGTGGGAAGGTGAGCGGTGCAGAGCGTTAAAAAACACTGCAGTGGACACGTACCGTTAGTTCACGTCGTATTTACCAAACCTGCAGTTCATCAGTTCAGTTCAGTTAAGGACTCTCCGCCACACCCCGAGTCCATACCCGGTAACTATACATGCACCACCCACATCAGCTCATTCACCATTCCTTGCATCCCCTAATCACACTCTCATCCTCCCAGGACGCCAGGCTCGGCTCTGCTACCAGTCTTTACCACAATGCATTAGGCTTGGCTTTGCTACCAGCCTCCTTCACCATAGGCTCGGCACTGCTACCAGCCCTGCTTCAATAAAAGCTATCTATTCAATCGATGGTGTGATTACTGAACTCGTGAAAGCCTAATAAGGTTTTCACGAGTTCAGTAATCACACCATAGATTGAATAGATAGCTTTTATTGAACTTGGGCTGGTAGCAAAGCCAAGCCTAATGCGTTGTGGTACAGGCTGGTAGCAGAGCCAAGCCTGAGGCTGGTAGCAGAGCCAAGCCTAATGCAGGGTGTCGCAGGCTGGTAGCAGAGCCGAGCCTTGAGTGGTTGGTGGAGGCTGGTAGCAGAGCCGAGCCTGAGGCGGTTGGTGGAGGCTGGTAGCAGGGCCGAGCCTGGTGCTGATGGAGGCCGGTAGCAGAGCCGGGCCTGGGTTCCAGGGAGGTGATGTGGATGGTTCGTGAATAGGTACCGGGTATGGACTCGGGGTGTGGCGGAGAGTCCTTATGGGTCACGGCCGAGCAGCGGCTCAACCGGATCCCCAAAGGAACACTCACCTATGGGCTGCTGCGAGGCTGATGAGCGCTTGAGTTTGGTGGAGATCGGGGAGGTTGGTCCTGACGTATAGGCGGTATGCCTGAGAGGACCAGCGACCCAGAAGCTGGATTGTGTGGTCAGCGACGCCCTGGCTAGAAGCAGAGGAGGCGGCGCCGATTCTGAAGGAATGTGCGGAATAGTGTGTGGGGTCTATGCCTGATTTGGTGAGGATGAGGCGGAGATGATGGTGGAACCAGAACCGGGAGGCAACGAGTCCTGATTCCGTGATGAATAGTGGGCTGGATGGGAGGGCGTGGCTGCCGGATTTGGAGTGAATGAGTTTCTGTAGAGACTCGAAGGGGCTGAGAGGAGAATTGAGGCGGAATAGGAAGATAGGGACTGCGGGCCCGCTCTGATTGGTCTTGCTGCGTTTCAGAGAGAAAATGAGTGTGTCGGGGGAGTGTAGGGTGATGTCAGAGACGCATGGGTGAGCAGAAGGGTCGAAAGTGGAGGAGGTGGACGTGAATTCGGAGCACCGAAGAAAGCCAGGAGGAACATAGCCTCCAGGGTGGAGTCAGTGGAAGGGGAGGAGTAGCCAGACCGCAGTGTGGTGATGCAGGCGGCTAGTAGGTCGGCGGTGAGGGGGAGTCGTGCAGAGGGAGAGCGGGGTTCAAGGCGCTTCAGACCCTTCATGAGAAGGGAGGTCTGGCTGTTGGAGATGGCTGTGCAGGGGGAACCGGAGAGCAACTTGCAGAAGAAGTTGATGCCGCTGAGGTATGTGTGGATGGTGGAAGTGCGGATAGAGAGGTGCGCGTGAGCGTATGAGATGAAGCTGGTGATGGAAAGTAGGTTGAATGAGGGGAATGTGAGGTGGTGAATGTTGTGGAAGGACCTGAAGCTTTTCCAGGCTGTCCAGTAGGTGGAGAGTGTACGGGGTGACAGACCTTGGAGGATGACGTCCTGGGTATGGAGGTGGAGGTCGTGGAGGGGTGCCGTTACGGGAAGATCGTAGAGGAATACGGAGGGACCGGAGTGGGAAGGGGGTCCGCCTCTGGGGCCAAGCGCCTGAATTTCTGCAGGGAGAGACGAGAGAGAGAGTCGGCAATGGTGTTGTGGTGACCGGGGATGTGAGCGGCTCTGATTATGAACTGATGTGTGACTGAAAGCCAGGTGAGGCGACGGATGAAGGGCATGGCGGTGATGGAGTCTGATCGGCCTTTGTTGATCCACGAGACGACGGCAGTGTTGTCGGAGTGGATGAGAATGGATTGGCGTGACCACTCATGGCCCCAGAGGAGGGCGGCGATGATGATGGGGTAGACCTCGTGAAGTGCAGATGAGGGGGCCAGTGAGGGAGAAGGGCAGGAAGGGAACTTGGAAGGCCATGGGGAGGAGAACCAGCGGCCGTTATAATAGCAGCCGAAACCAGAAGAGGGGGCGGCGTCGGTGAAGAGCTGCATGTCGTTGGGGTTGGATATGAGATCGTTATAAAAGAAAGTGATGCCGTTCCAGTGGGAAAGGAGATGATGCCAGAGCTCCAACTCCATGAGACAGGAAGCGTCCAGTGTGGGTGGAGCGACTGTACGGATGAAGCCAGGAGGAGGAGGTGGGAAATGAAGGAGCGGCCTTGGGGGATGATGCGGAGGGCGTAGTTCAGATGGCCGAGAAGGGAGAGGAGTTGGCGCTTGGTGCAGGTGGGGGTGATCAGGTAATTGGAAAGAAGGATGGTGATGCGGTCCAGTTTGTCGGTGGGGAGTGAAGCTTTGAAAGCCACGGAGTCCAGTGTGATACCGAGGAACTCCAGTGTTGTAGCTGGCCCTTCTGTCTTTTCCAGGGAGAGGGGGACACCCAGTTGTGAGAACACCGTGGTGAGAGCATGGAGGCCTTGCGCCGGTGGGGATGAAGGGGGGCCGATGGTGAGGAAGTCGTCCAGGAGATGGACTAAGAAGGGAACCTTGGACTCATTGAGGAGGATCCAGCAGAGTGCTTCGGAGAGGCAGTCGATTAAGCGTGGCTGCTTTTGCAGCCTAATGCCAGTCGGACGGCAAAGTAGTAGGAATCCTCCCAGCAGACCCCAAAGAAAGCCCAGTAGTCTGGGTGGATGGGAAGGACCTTGAAGGCGGTCGTAATGTCGGCCTTCGCCAGCCAGGCGCCGCGGCCGGCCAGGCGGATGAGGGAGATGGCGTGGTCGATGGTGGTGTAAGCCAGGGAGTAGTCCGGGCTGGGGATCAAGCTGTTAATGCTGGGGACGGGCCCGCGACGGGGAGCAGAGAGGTCGATCACGAGCCTCTGCTTGCCCGAGTACTTCGGGGTGGCGACGCCGATGGGGCTCACCCGGTAGACAGGGAATGGGGGAGAGGCAAACGGGCCAATCATGAAGCCCTGAGACACCTCCTTGGCCAACAAGGCAGAGACCACGGCGGGGGCCTCGAGCGCCGAGCGGAGGTTTGGGCAGGCAAAAGAGCAAGCGGGCAAGGACACCAGGCCGGGGGAGAAGCCAAGGACCAAGCCGTCCAGGAGGAACCGCACAGCGGCGGGGTCGGGGTGGCGGCGGAGGGCCGCAGCCAGGGCAGGGACGACGATGGGGGTGGACAAATGGGCAGACAGTCAGGGGGCCGGCCGGCCGGGGGGGTCAAGGGAGCAGGAGGAGCTGTCCAGCACGCCCCAGTAGGTGGACTCATTAAACTGCTGCAGCCGCCCTGCGGCCTCGGAGGCAAACCGGACGTGGTAGGTGTAGAAGCCGGAGCCCCCGAACCGCAGGGCGAGCTGCAGGACCAAGGTGAGGTAGTCATCCAGCTCCGCACGGCACCCGGGAAAGGAGGAGCAGATGACGTCCCGGTACAGGGAGAAGGCGTAGGCGAACTCCGCAGGAGTGAGCTCCCGGCGCCGGGGTGACGAAGCAAGACGGGGCCGCAGGACCCGTCGATGGTACGGGGGGCGGAAACCTGCGAGGGGAGGAGAAGGTCAGCCAGGTCCACATAGTTACCCAGCAGGATGGTGGCCCGGAGGGCAGAAGACACGGGGGAAGGCCAGGAGGCAGAGGGGGCCACGGGGCGGACCGGGGGAGGCGCCGTGGCCAGCGTGAAGGGAGGGGCGGGCAGGGGACCAGCAGGAAGGGCAGCAGCCAGGGCGGGGGGGGCGGCCGGAGCGGAGCCATCTGCACAGGAAAGAACAGAACACACAGTCAGGGGAGCAGGGCCCGGAGCAGGCGCGGCCAGGGGGGCGCACGCAGGGGCAGGCACGGGGCAGGGGGGTGCCATAGAGGCGAGGAACGCCGCAAACAGCCCAGGAAGGTCGGCGAGGGCGGGAGCCGTGGAGCCGGGCAGAGGAGGCGGGGAGGGGGGGCAGGGGAAAGAGGGACGCGGGCAAGGCAGGCGGCAGGAAGGCGCCGGCCACGACCCCACGCCCGGCAGCGGGAGACGACCGGTGCGGGTAGGCGGGCGAGGCAGGAGGCAGGGATCTGCGGGGCTCGGCCCGGCGCCCGGCAGCCGGAGAGGGGCGGAGCGGGGAGGCGGGCGAGGCAGGAGGCAGGGGGCCGCGGGGCGCGGTCCAGCGCCCGGCAGCAGGAGGGCGGCGGAGCGGGGAGCCGCGCCGGCCCACGGACTCCCCGAAACAGAGGGCGAACAGCCCCGAGCCCGGAGGAGGCGCTGCAGGCCGGCGACGGTCCAATCGGAGGGCAGCGCCGGGAGGCCCGGGGAGAGGGACCGCGGGGCGGGCGGAGCCAGGCGCCGCGGAGCAGGAGACGAGTAGCGGCGCGAAGAGCCGGCGGAGGAGGAGAAGCGGGGCCCCCCGAGGTCGCGAGAGGCGAGGCCGGGAAGGCCGAGGAGAGGGCGAGGAGGAGAAACCAGGGCCGGCACGGGCAGCCGCCGAGACCGGGAGGGACGCCTGGAGCGATCCCGGCAGGAAGGCCGGGGGGGCGGAGACCGCGGGGGGCGGTCGGGCCGACGCCCGGGACCAGCAGGAGAAGCCACAGGAACCGGGGAAGCCGAGGAGGCAGGAGCAGCGCCGCACGAAGAGCGGCCGGAGGCCTCGGGGACACGGCCAGAACGCCGAGGGCGGGACCGGCGCTCCAGCCGGGAGGGAAACTCCTCGTCGGATGGGTGGAGGTCCAGGACGTCCATGAGGGCGGGAGGCGAACAGCCGGAGCCGGTAGAACGGGCGAGCCGGACCGCAGCGGAGCGGGAGCAGCAGAGGCGGCGGCAACGAAGCAGGTAGCAGAGTCGGCAGTCGGCAGGCAGAGCAGCAGCAGCGGGGTGCACGAAAAGTCGAATGACAAAAACATGCTAGCACAAGGATCAGAGCAACGGAAGACACTTTATACAAGCTTCGTAATTGATACCGGGAGTTTGGTCGCATTCTTCCGTGCTTTCGCTAGGCTGATGCGTATGAAGTTGATTGGAGTTGGTGCGCATTCTTCCGTGCTTTTGCGATTTGCTTGATTGGAGTATAGGAGGAGCCTTGGTGCGCTATCTTCCTCCCGAACTTTAGTTAGTTAATCTAACTCCCTATCTTACGGACTGGCAAAGCTTGACAGTCCATTGTCATCTAAACGTGTCTTTTCAGAAATATAGATAGCCTACTGAAAAAAATCTAGTTTACATTCTACTGCAGTGCTGGTGGTGTGCCTGCTTAGGTAAGCAATTGAGAGGGCTATTAAATCAATTCTAAATCATCAATGGGTGACCCTCAAACTGAAGTGCCAATGCTGTTTAAAGATTACCTTCCTGCAAAATGAGTCATCCTAACTCACAAGGCTCCTACATTGCATAGACGCATAGGCGAAAATCCCGGGGGTGACACGAACCCCACATCCTGGGAAAAATATGATTTGTCCCCACCAATAAATCACTGTAAACATAAATATGTAATTTCAATCATATTAATTATACGCAATGAAAGCGCTTAGCTGATTATGGACACAATGGCGTTTTTTTTTTTACTGTGCTATGTGTTACAGCAGTAATGTTGGTATCCCCTCGGGGGTCTTATCTTGCCAATATAATTCACCTACACACCCCCTTCCGGTCTCTTAGATCTATTAACCAAAATCTGCTGTCCACGCCACGCACTCGTCTGAAGACGTGGGGATAGAGCTTTTGCCCCTATGGCACCCAGACTCTGGAATGCTTTGCCAACCAGCATTAGGTTTGCTGAGAATGTTGAGAGTTTTAAGGGACTATTGAAGACTTACTTGTTCAGGTTAGCTTTTGAGTAATCTCTGTCTTTGGTCTATTGATAATTTTTATCCGTTTTTATTTTATTTTTTATTATTAGACTTTTATGTTATATTGACATTGTACATTTAAAGCACTTTGTGACCCTGTCTGTGAAAAGCACTGTATAAATACATTTTACTTACTTACTTACTTACTTACTTACTTACAGTTGACCGTTCAGGGACCACCGTTTTGGGTTTATACTGTGCCTGTTGTGTCGATGTTGCTGGGAGTTCTGTTCAGTGTAGCTGTAGCTTGTGTGTTTAACCTCTCTGCACACACACACACACGCACCTCTCTGCACACACACACACACGCACACACACACACAAATACCCCCTTTCTTCTCCACCTACACCAGATCACTTGGCTTGCTCTTTCAAATCCCGAGGCTTCTCTTTTACCGCTGCTACTCTGTGGACACGCAGCTATTTCCGGCGCTCCGCCCCCCCCGAATCAACAAAAGAATCCAGGCTTGTCTGGCACACGTGTCCTCGAGGAGGTCCTCTCACGACCTGAAACGGAATCCCGACAAGAGGGAGCTGCTTTTCATCCCTGCCACATCCTCCCTGCGACTGCCTTTTGCTCGGCAACGAACCAAGGCGTCAACCTCGATGACAACCTGGATTTCAAGAGACATGCGGCTTGTGACTTAGACTTGCCGGTGTTCTCTACACAACATCCAGAGTGCTCCATCCAGCTGTTCGTCCAGGTGACTTTAACTCCCCAATCTGTCTGCTCCGACTGCCTTCTCGCTGGGCTCGGCATGTGATCTGAAGATCATCTGCAATGCATCCACCCCCCTAATCTTCAAGCTCCCCAAGTACTCGCACACAACTCCCCTGCTAAGCTTGCTGACTGCTGGTCGCCGCATGGATCAGGATCAGCCCTGAGCCTCACCCAAAACAAGACAGGTCCTCCATACATCCAGGACAGCTGTACAAACTGACTGTGGCTCTCCGCGCTGCGACATCGGGTCGTCTCGCGATCCTTGCGCGGAGAAATAAGGGTCCTCAAATGGTCCCCATTCAACTACACTCTTTCCATCCGTAGGGTTTTTCCAAAGGGGTCTCAAGATTCACCCCTTCATACTTCACCTTGATTAACTACTCTTTTGACTGGCCTATACCAAAACCAAAATGTGAAAAGCTAGCAGTGACTTTCTGTTAACAGTGGGATGGATGTGGCTGAAATGAGAATGAGATGTTCTCTACTGTGTGAGGGTATGTGTGGCCTTCAATTATTGGGTTTATAGCACGTCTTTGTGCCAGTGTGTGTATGCCCGTATGCAAATGTGTGGGTATGTCTATCATAGTTCCCAGCTTGCCAGCAATCAATGTCTCCCTCTCCTAGCCCCTCTCAGTAGTTCCGACTCAACCAAACTGCTCCCTAACAACACTGATTTGTCTGCCTTCCATTTCCTCCTCTGTGCCAGCCTAACAAGCAGTTGCCACCCTGACGTTCACTGGATTGGACTGGAACACTTAGAGCAAACCTAGGAAAGAGGGGAGAGAGGGGAGAGAGAGCGAGAGGCAGAGCAAGAGGCGAGGAGGGTTAGCACACAAGGACTTAATTAGAAAACCCCTTCTACTCCCCCTCTTTCCTCCATCTCATTTTTTCAATCTTCCCTTCTCTCCTTTCACCCCCCTTTTTCATGATTTTTCCTTCTCATTTCTTATTCCTCTCTTGGCCCTCTTTTTTTTCTTATCTTTTTCCTTTCCCTCCTCCTCCTCCTCCTCACCCCTCCTACTCCTCTTCCTCCTCCTTCAACTCCTCACCCCTCCTCCTCCTCCTCCTCACCCCTCCTGTCCTGTTTTCTGTCAGGGCCCCTCCGCGGCTGTTCACACGCCACCAACACTAACAATGAAGTCAGGCAGGAAGAGGGGCAGGCTCAACACTTGTATAACTTTTCTCTCTCTCTCCACCCTCCTACTCACTGTCTCCACCATCCAAATTCACTCCTCCCTCCCTGTCATAAACACAACCCCTTCCCCTCTCCACTACTGCCCATTCTCCCTCCCTCGCTCTTTCACAAACAAACGTTTCAGTCTAGTACATGGACTTTAGACAGCTCTGTTATGAAAGGCCAGGACAGGCGCTGGGATAGGGAGGGGACTGGATGTCCCTCTGTATTAGGAGGGTGTGGGCTGTGATTGGGATCTGACCAATGAACTGGAGATTGTACACACAGCTCTCAGGAGGAGATTACGTGTGTGTATATGTGTTTGATGAGGGAAGGTAGTTACAAATATCTTTATTGTGGTTGATGGGGGAGGGCCCTGGAGGCTGGAAGATTCAAAAGGAGAGGACTTTTTCATTCTGGACCGGTTAACAATTAACTCCACTCGATTGGGCACACATACTACGTCCACACACTTCAGTGTCTGTGAGGAGCCAGGGAGCCATGTAGCTCATAGCTCAAAGCTCTGCAGTCACGTCCGGCAATTGTCTTGGGACAGAGTGTGTGTGTATGTTCTGATATTGAGGGACCAAGGCTGCACAGAGAATAGAGGTTTGAGAGATCCTCCTCACATCTGGTCATCTGTGGAGCTGACCCTACGGGACTATGGCTGTCCCAGCGCTGGACAAGTACTGTGGATCCACCTTCTGGGTGAGTCTGGGGAGTCTGGGGAGGCTGGGGACACAAGGAGGCTGGGGAGGCTGGGGACACAAGGAGTCTGGGGAGGCTGGGGACACAAGGAGGCTGGGGAGGCTGGGGACACAAGGAGGCTGGGGAGGCTGGGGACACAAGGAGGCTGGGGACACAAGGAGGCTGGGGAGACTCGGAAGCTGGGGTGCTAGAAATCGTGGTGACGTAGGGAGGTTAGAGAGTTTAGGGAGGTTAGGAAAGTTGGGAAGGTTGGGTGATTGTTTTCTTTGTTTTATTGTGGTCTTTTAATTAGGACTGTTTGATTTGTCAGGACAAAGTCTTATCGCAGAGCAGAGCGGGAAAACGTGATCATCTCCTACTAAATCTGTTAAGGGAGAGTGAATCAGCTATTCTTGCGACATGCACTGCATAATCACCTCACAATCACCACAAAAGGCAAAGGGCTTCCACTCCTGATCTGTAATGTACATTTACTGTCTAATCCTGACTCAGAACCAGACCAGGGCCCATAAAACAAGTTTACCGAATAAGCCAGGCTTATGTCAGTCAGTCAAGACTAATTGGGTGTGCTTTGCCTTCGGCAAGGGCACAACCTTTGTTCTCTCACATATATATTATTGGGTGTGCTCAAGCCTTCGGCGAGAGCACAACCTTTGTTCTCTCACATATATATTATTATTGGGTGTGCTCAAGCCTTCGGCGAGAGCACAACCTTTGTTCTCTCACATATATATTATTATTATTATTTTTATTTTTATTTCTTTTTGCCCCCCTAAAACTCAGTAAATACTTGGCCTACATAGACAACGTAGGTGTCAAAAGTTTCGTCTTGGTAGCGATTGAGTTGCTTCTATTGGAATTTACGTTCCGTTGCATGGTTTAAGCTTAAATTAAGTTTTTGTGGCGAAAAGTGAAGCTAACGGTGGCTAATTTGCTAGCCACAGTCACTGACGTTACTAACGTCACTGCGTCACTAACGTCACGAAAACACGCGTGACTACCTTTGCCAGAACATTCGTTTAGCATCTGTTAACTTGGGGGATAGCTAGGCTAACTATAGCTTTACTGCAAGGCAGCTGCAGAAACGCCACAAGAAAAGAGGCCAGGGTGATAACTATTTACTCATTTTACTTTGTGATATGACACACAATTGTGATGTGTAATGTACAATATAAGCTGATATTATTAAGGAAGTACATCTACTTTCGGAAACAGTAGTCTACTATTTCACTGAAGTATTAGCATCATGACATTAGCCTGTGTTTCCCGGGCAACACATACTACAGTGGTCTATGATGTAGCGTTATCTGTTTTCAATCGTTAAAATAAACATTCCTCACATATACATTTTCGTTGTAGGATTTATTCTGACATTAGAAAACAATTTGTTGGTGAAATTACCATTACCTGTGGTTTCAAACCAGTGTAGCTCACTGCAACGCTGTAGCTTACGCGAGACACACTACAAAAACATCTAGCTACAGTACACAGCTGTTTAGGAAGTCAAACGGCGACAGAAAATGTTCGGCACTCCCCTTACTTAAATCAAAAGTCTATCTAACTACTAACCTGAACTTCATTGCCACAGCCTAAACGTTGTCAATCTGTTCATGAAAATAATTAATTTCAGCCTAAACCGTACAACGGAACGTTTAATCGAATTCAACCAACACAATCGCTATCAAGACGAACACAGCAGTAGTCTAGTACTGTACTGTAGTAGTAGAATTTACCGGGGCAGCTTCTCCACACAGGGCTATATCGCATTTTGAGTTGTTACTGACAATGATCGCTACCAGTGAGCTTTTTATGAATGAGCTATTTTCCACTAAATAAATGTCAAGCTTATTTACGTTTTTGGGGGCATATTTTCAGTTAGCAGATGGTACTGTTTGAATCGCGATTCTATCTTCTGCCGGTAAAGTCGTAGAATAATCTTCAAAGGGGGTTCTTTATTATTGAATGAATGCAATATGAGTAGGCTAAATGCCTGAAAATATCACGAGAAGGGACAACTTAAAAGGACGTTTAAGTCATAGAGATTAGGTCCATTTGTACACCGGTCTGCCAAATGTATTCGTTTTGATTCAGCCTGTCAGCTGCCTCTTGCAGGGGAAATGAGAAGACATCATATTTCATTCTACACTTCACTCGTATTTTGAGTTGTAAATGAGCAGCAAAAAAAAGATGCTTTTAAATCTATGTAATCTTTATAAATAATAAGTAGGCCCGATGCATTTTTATATAAAATATACAGACCCCTGTGCAACCGACGCAAGCAAGCACACCCTACAATTTCCCCAGAAATTGTATCCTCTCTAGTTATTATTATTTTTATTTTTATTTCTTTTTGCCCCCCTAAAACTCAGTAAATACTTGGCCTACATAGACAACGTAGGTGTCAAAAGTTTCGTCTTGGTAGCGATTGAGTTGCTTCTATTGGAATTTACGTTCCGTTGCATGGTTTAAGCGTAAGTTAAGTTTTTGTGGCGAAAAGTGAAGCTAACGGTGGCTAATTTGCTAGCCACAGTCACTGACGTTACTAACGTCACTGCGTCACTAACGTCACGAAAACACGCGTGACTACCTTTGCCAGAACATTCGTTTCACATCTGTTAACTTGGGGGATAGCTAGGCTAACTATAGCTTTACTGCAAGGCAGCTGCAGAAACGCCACAAGAAAAGAGGCCAGGGTGATAACTATTTACTCATTTTACTTTGTGATATGACACACAATTGTGATGTGTAATGTACAATATAAGATGATATTATTAAGGAAGTACATCTACTTTCGGAAACAGTAGTCTACTATTTCACTGAAGTATTAGCATCATTACATTAGCCTGTGTTTCCCGGGCAACACATACTACAGTGGTCTATGATGTAGCGTTATCTGTTTTCAATCGTTAAAATAAACATTCCTCACATATACATTTTCGTTGTAGGATTTATTCTGACATTAGAAAACGATTTGTTGGTGAAATTACCATTACCTGTGGTTTCAAACCAGTGTAGCTCACTGCAACGCTGTAGCTTACGCGAGACACACTACAAAAACATCTAGCTACAGTACACAGCTGTTTAGGAAGTCAAACGGCGACAGAAAATGTTCGGCACTCCCCTTACTTAAATCAAAAGTCTATCTAACTACTAACCTGAACTTCATTGCCACAGCCTAAACGTTGTCAATCTGTTCATGAAAATAATTAATTTCAGCCTAAACCGTACAACGGAACGTTAAATCCAATTCAACCAACGCAATCGCTACCAAGACGAACACAGCAGTAGCCTAGTACTGTACCGTAGTAGTACAATTTACCGGGGCAGCTTCTCAACACAGGGTTATATCGCATTTTGCGTTGTTACTGACAATGATCGCTACCAGTGAGCTTTTTATGAATGAGCAATTTTCCACTAAATAAATGTCAAGCTTATTTACGTTTTGGGGGCATATTTTCAGTTAGCAGATGGTACCGTTTGAATTGCGATTCCATCTTCTACTGCCAGGTAACGTCGTAGAATAATCTTCAAAGGGGTTGTTTATTCATGAATGAATGCAATATGAGTAGGCTAAATGCCTGAAAATATCATGAGAAGAGAAAAACTTAAAATGACGTTTAAATCATAGAGATTAGGTCAATTTTTACACCGGTCTGCAATAATGTCACGAAAACACGCGTGACTACCTTTGGCAGAACATTCGTTTGGCATCTGTTAACTTGGGGGATAGCTAGGCTAACTATAGCTTTACTGCAAGGCAGCTGCAGAAACGCCACAAGCAAAGAGGCCAGGGTGATAAATATTTACTCATTTTACTTTGTGATATGACACACAATTGTGATGTGTAATGTACAATATAAGCTGATATTATTAAGGAAGTACATCTACTTTCGGAAACAGTAGTCTACTATTTCACTGACATATTAGCATCATGACATTAGCCTGTGTTGCCCGGGCAACACATACTACAGTGGTCTATGATGTATCTGTTTTCAATCGTTAAAACAAACATTCCTCACATATACATTTTCGTTGTAGGATTTATTCTGACATTAGTAAACGATTTGTTGCTGAAATTACCATTACCTGTGGTTTCAAACCAGTGTAGCTCACTGCAACGCTGTAGCCTACTGTACCCGAGACACTAGTGTGAGTAGCTAACAACAACTCCTCAGCTGTTTAAGTCAAACGGCAACAGAACATGTTCGGCACTCCCCTTACTCAAAAGTCTTTCAGTAGGGAAACTATCTGACTACTAACCTGAACTTCATTGCCACAGCCTAAACTTTGTCAATCTGTTCATGAAAATAATTAATTTCAGCCTAAACCGTACAACTGAACGTTTAATCGAATTCAACCAACGCAATCGCTATCAAGACTAACACAGCAGTAGTCTAGTACTGTACTGTAGTAGTAGAATTTACCGGGGCAGCTTCTCCACACAGGGCTATATCGCATTTTGAGTTGTTACTGACAATGATCGCTACCAGTGAGCTTTTTATGAATGAGCTATTTTCCACTAAATAAATGTCAAGCTTATTTACGTTTTTGGGGGCATATTTTCAGTTAGCAGATGGTACTGTTTGAATCGCGATTCTATCTTCTGCCGGTAAAGTCGTAGAATAATCTTCAAAGGGGGTTCTTTGTTAATGAATGAATGCAATATGAGTAGGCTAAATGCCTGAAAATATCACGAGAAGGGACAACTTAAAAGGACGTTTAAGTCATAGAGATTAGGTCCATTTGTACACCGGTCTGCCAAATGTATTCGTTTTGATTCAGCCTGTCAGCTGCCTCTTGCAGGGGAAATGAGAAGACATCATATTTCATTCTACACTTCACTCGTATTTTGAGTTGTAAATGAGCAGCAAAAAAAAGATGCTTTTAAATCTATGTAATCTTTATAAATAATAAGTAGGCCCGATGCATTTTTATATAAAATATACAGACCCCTGTGCAACCGACGCAAGCAAGCACACCCTACAATTTCCCCAGAAATTGTACCCTCTCTAGTTATTTTTATTATTATTATTTTTATTCTTTTTGCCCCCCTAAAACTCAGTCAATATTTGGCCTACATAGACAACGTAGGTGTCAAAAGTTTCGTCTTGGTAGTGATTGAGTTGCTTCTATTGGAATTTACGTTCCGTTGCATGGTTTGGGCGTAGGTTAAGTTTTTGTGGCGAAAAGTGAAGCTAACGGTGGCTAATTTGCTAGCCACAGTCACTGACGTTACTAACGTCACTACCGTCACGAAAACACGCGTGACTACCTTTGCCAGAACATTCGTTTCGCATCTGTTAACTTGGGGGATAGCTAGGCTAACTATAGCTTTACTGCAAGGCAGCTGCAGAAACGCCACAAGCAAAGAGGCCAGGGTGATACATATTTACTCATTTTACTTTGTGATATGACACACAATTGTGATGTGTAATGTACAATATAAGCTGATATTATTAAGGAAGTACATCTACTTTCGGAAACAGTAGTCTACTATTTCACTGAAGTATTAGCATCATGACATTAGCCTGTGTTGCCCGGGCAACACATACTACAGTGGTCTATGATGTATCTGTTTTCAATCGTTAAAATAAACATTCCTCACATATACATTTTCGTTGTAGGATTTATTCTGACATTAGTAAACGATTTGTTGGTGAAATTACCATTACCTGTGGTTTCAAACCAGTGTAGCTCACTGCAACGCTGTAGCTTACGCGAGACACAATACAAAAACATCTACAGTAGCTACAGTACACAGCTGTTTAGGAAGTCAAACGGCGACAGAACATGTTCGGCACTCCCCTTACTTAAATCAAAAGTCTATCTAACTACTAACCTGAACTTCATTGCCACAGCCTAAACGTTGTCAATCTGTTCATGAAAATAATTAATTTCAGCCTAAACCGTACAACGGAACGTTAAATCCAATTCAACCAACGCAATCGCTACCAAGACGAACACAGCAGTAGTCTAGTAGGGAGGACAAACCCGTTTGAGCGTTTTTCCTGAAATACGTTTTAATAGTTATTCCTGGGGAAATTATGGAATTAAATTACATATTAACTATACTGAAATACGTGTGCACAATAATATCAACAATATTTGCTCAATTTAGACGTTTTTAAAGGTTTTTAATTTTACCTCGAAGCTACTTCCGTTAATCAGCTGTTTGTGAAAAAGAGGCTAGTTTTACGACAGTGACTTTGGATGTAGCCTACTTTAACATGCTAGCTGATTAGCCAGTACGAGTGAGATATGTAAACAGCTACGTTAACAAACATCTTGTTTGTAAAATATGTAGTCTTAAATACGATGGGAACACATCACATAAACAACTCTAAAACGTCCGACACGCCAAATGTTGTCATTTTTTGACAAGCGTCCCTGAAGCTCAAATTCCGAGTCAGAGTTCCATGAAGCTTTTCATTGCAGTGAATGGGGCGGAGAAGCGTTTCTTCTCTTATCTGTACTCTTGTATTGTCCAGTCGATTTATAATAACATGTTATCAAAAGTGGACCTCTAAATTACTTTTTGTTGTCTTTATTCAAATGAATGTAATTTTAATTAAGTTATTCCATTGAAACATAATACATGTAATATAATAATGACACGACTTAAATTTGTTCAAGAACAACAATGTTTAATATGCATATTTAATAGGAAACCTAACTCATTTTCCAGAGGGAATCAAAAAACCAGTTAACCCATTTTAGCCAATATGGGATACTGGAAAATTATTCCCCGACCCCTAGCAAAAAGGCGATCGAGCAAGCTCCTGGAAAATGTGTAGCTAATTGAAGGCACGTTCATCTGAAAAAGAGAGAGAAAAAAGTGCACATTTGTAACATACTTATTGACAATAAGTTACTTATAAACATATTTATGAAAACTTCATTTTACTATACAACCTCACTGCAAACGGAATGTGCTGCTACTGTTTCATTTTCTCTTCATACCTGAAATTAGAAATACATAAATTATTAAATATCAATATCAAACCTGATCAACAGCCTTACTAGAGTAAAACTGCCAATATTTAGCTATATAAACATCCTATAAGAGATACGAATATATGCAGAGGGAACTATTTACATCAGAAATCTTACATGAAAGAAAAAGATTATATTAGATACACAATAGTTACAAATAATTATACAGCTAACTTCAACCTAAAAGAAAAGATTAATATTAGAAGATACACAATAACTACAAATTATAGCCAATGCCCTACTCTATACTGTTGGCTTTTAAAGCCCGCTCAACAGTCTAACTGCCAATGCCCTACTCTATACTGTTGGCCTTTAAATCCCGCTCAACAGTCTGCCAATGCCCTACTCTATACTGCTGGCTTTTAAATCCCGCTCAACAGTCTGCCAATGCCCTACTCTGTTGGCTTTTAAATCCCGCTCAACAGTCTGCCAATGCCCTACTCTATACTGTTGGCTTTTAAATCCCGCTCAACAGCCTTGCTTTACAACCTATGTAAATCTGACTTCATGATTTAAATAATCATCTAAAAGAGGACATTCGTAAACCCCCTCCTCTTCGTCCTCACCCTCGTACTCTACAACAAGTAAACTACCTGTGCTACAGCCCACTACTCTACCTGGATACCAGCACTCCAACCCATCATCACTATCTATGTACATGTGCTTTATTTTCCTGCCTATCATGTCTGCAGCACTGACAGACAACAACTCCACATACCCCTCCTGAAAATCGGACCATAAATCAAACCACCACAGTCTCTTTTCCCCATCATATCTTACATGGGAAATGGTCTTACCATTTACCTCCTTTTCCCCTATAACTGTGGCTCTGTACCAGACTTTAGTCCCATCTTCATCAAACCCATGTCTGATGATTTTACCAAGGAGCTGGTCTGCCGACTGCACATCAGGTACTATGACCTTTGAGAGCCCCCCCCTCTTCCTACCTGAATCCCGAACAAGTGCCTGCTGCTTCTCAGCAAGGCGTATAAATTCAGCCTTTGCCTCTGCAAAAACATGTGCTGATGCACACCCATACTGCCTATCCTCAGTGTCCTCCAACTCTAGAGGTGCCTGAACTACACTCATAAGATTCCTAGTGAGAGTCTCTAAAGGCAATCTTCTCCTGTCCTTACTTAGATTGAAGACACCATTCTCATTTTTCATCCCTAGTACCACCCGTCTAAACCTCAACTGTGCTGATACAGCTAACAGTTTGGATCTCTCACCTAAACTCTCTAGTTGCTCATCTATTTCATCTAAAGTTGTCCACAAGCCCCCATACTTACCGATCTCCAATGTCAGCTTTTGCTTTGTGGCAACATCCCTAACTTCCCTCTCTCTCTCTTTGACCCTAGACGCCTGCAAAATTCTAAGTCTCTCATCCCTAATTTGTCTTTAGACTTTACTTACCAACAATTATGGAAAACAAACTCCAACTCCTTCGAAAGCCACGCGTGTGGATAATCGGCAGCTCGCTGATTTACTGGCTTGAACGCCACCTGACCGCCACGGGACACAGCCACCCTCGGCTTGATGTGCCAGATTGAGTGGATGGGGAAGAGGGGTATGAGATGGGAGCAGCTCCTGCCTCTTCTCCAGAGAACACCGGGTCCAGGTCCCGACGTAATGATCGTACATCTAGGCGGAAACAACCTGGCCTCTCAAACGTCGTGTTCTCTGATGATCCAAATGAGGAACGATCTTGGATGGTTACTGCAAAAGTACCCCAGTACCAAGATCATATTTTCAGATATTATCCAGCGATGGGTCTATCGGAACCATGTACCTGGCACCAGTGTGTATGGGATTGAACGGGCCCGAAGGCGTGTGAATGCCGGCATAGCCGCCTTTCTGGCTGATAGGGGCATGTCTGGCATCCGAAACAGCAACATCCATCATAAGGATGATTGTTATTTTAGGGACGGCGTTCACCTAAATTTCAGGGGAAACGAAATGTTTCTTTTGAATGTCCACTCAGGTCTGAGCAAGATATTGTGAAGACTCCCGCCTAAAAGCAACAAAGGCTCTTTTAAGAGCCACCTAAATAACCCCAAAATAAACTTTCACTAATGCACTCAGTGAAAGTCACATTGAGCTGATCACTGTCACTCAATACACACAATAGCCTACTTAAATTTGGGATTGGCTAAATTTGTTGTTTAATCTATGTGATATATAATTGTCTCATTATGTGCTGGTGATTGAAGATAATGCAGATCAGTTCACAAAAAAAGTCACTAGATGGCGGAGTTGAGGGGAATATAAAAACGCGCCTTTTTACGAGTATGAACATACTTTTTTTTTTTATAGTAAACCTTGCAAGATACAAGTATACTCAAAATACAAATGTTATATGAAGCCCAATGTACCAAAAACGTCAAAACGCAACCATGTCATGCCACTTAGGCACTGTAAAACTAAAACAAAGCCAGTATACCATCAGTCTGTCGTGGGCATTCCAAGCTAGGTAGCTAGCTACTGTCAGAATTCAGTAAATCACAGGCACTCCTCGGACTTAAGCTCGATTATAAAAAAACCCCCAGCTGGGAAATGTTAGAGGTTTTCACAGTCCTGTAGAGGAGACCTTCATGAACAGAATGACATCAAATTGAGGCTGTGGCATTGAAGTTCAGGTTAGTAGCCAATGGCTCAAAGTACTCTCAGCCCATTACAGACGTCTTAAAATGGGAAAACCTCTGTGCCACATACGGGATGGTATTGGCACAGGGATTGGCTCTAATTTGAGTGACAGGTTGATTCACCAATTGAAAAACTCATCTGGGAATTTTGATTTTTGTAAGGGGAGGGCCGAGATTTTACTGTCGCCGTTTGGCTTCCTAAACAGCAATAGAATTACAAGTTTCTCTAAACCGCGTCGCGTACAGCATAACAGTGAGCTACACTGGCTTAAAACTACAGGTATATAATGATAATTGTACCCATTAACTGTTTACTAGTAATATTATCTCATAATAAATCATAAAACGTTCATTGATATGTGAGCCATGTTTATTATTTTAACGATGGAAAACGGATGTATCACAGACCGCTATCGTATATGTCGTCCAACAGAGGCTAATTATGCTAACGTCTCAGTCAACAAGCAAAAATTGACTACTGTTTTCGAAAGTAAATGTACTAATAATATCATCGTACATCGTATTGTACATTAAATCTCACAAGTGTGTTTTTTATGACAATTTTAAATGAGCAATAAGTTCAGTTTAGCATTTGTTGACGCTTGGAACTCCGTTGTGATTACATTGAGAGCAGAACGTTTGTCCTCCCTAAGTCTAGTACTGTACCGTAGTAGTACAATTTACCGGGGCAGCTTCTCCACACAGGGCTATATCGCATTTTGCGTTGTTACTGACAATGATCGCTACCAGTGAGCTTTTTATGAATGAGCAATTTTCCACTAAATAAATGTCAAGCTTATTTACGTTTTGGGGGGCATATTTTCAGTTAGCAGATGGTACCGTTTGAATCGCGATTCCATCTTCTACTGCCGGGTAAAGTCGTAGAATAATCTTCAAAGGGGTTGTTTATTCATGAATGAATGCAATATGAGTAGGCTAAATGCCTAAAAATATCATGAAAAGGGAAAAACTTAAAATGACGTTTAAATCATAGAGATTAGGTCAATTTTTACACCGGTCTGCACTAATGTCACGAAAACACGCGTGACTACCTTTGGCAGAACATTCGTTTCGCATCTGTTAACTTGGGGGATAGCTAGGCTAACTATAGCTTTACTGCAAGGCAGCTGCAGGAACGCCACAAGAAAAGAGGCCAGGGTGATAACTATTTATTCATTTTACTTTGTGATATGACACACAATTGTGATGTGTAATGTACAATATAAGCTGATATTATTAAGGAAGTACATCTACTTTCGGAAACAGTAGTCTACTATTTCACTGAAGTATTAGCATCATGACATTAGCCTGTGTTGCCCGGGCAACACATACTACAGTGGTCTATGATGTATCTGTTTTCAATCGTTAAAATAAACATTCCTCACATATACATTTTCGTTGTAGGATTTATTATGACATTAGATTACAAGTAAACGATTTGTGGGTGAAATTATCATTACCTGTGGTTTCAATCCAGTGTATCACTGCAACGCTGTAGCCTACTCGAGACACTACAAAAACATCTACACAGCTGTAGGAAGTCAAACGGAGACAGAACATGTTCGGCACTCCCCTTATATCGCATTTTGCGTTGTTACTGACAATGATCGCTACCAGTGAGCTTTTTATGAATGAGCGATTTTCCACTAAATAAATGTCAAGCTTATTTACGTTTTGGGGGGCATATTTTCAGTTAGCAGATGGTACTGTTTGAATCGCGATTCTATCTTCTGCCGGTAACGTCGTAGAATAATCTTCAAAGGGGGTTCTTTATTAATGAATGAATGCAATATGAGTAGGCTAAATTCCTGAAAATATCACGAGAAGGGAAAACTTAAAAGGACGTTTAAGTCATAGAGATTAGGTCAATTTTTACACCGGTCTGCCAAATGTATTCGTTTTGATTCAGCCTGTCAGCTGCCTCTTGCAGGGGAAATGAGAAGACATCATATTTCATTCTACACTTCACTCGTATTTTGAGTTGTAAATGAGCAGCAAAAAAAAGATGCTTTTAAATCTATGTAATCTTTATAAATAATAAGCAGGCCCGATGCATTTTTATATAAAATATACAGACCCCTGTGCAACCGACGTAAGCAAGCACACCCTACAATTTCCCCAGAAATTGTATCCTCTCTAGTTTCCTGTTCATTCGGTTCCATAAAGCCAGCTCCTCGTAGTTCGAACTCAGTTACTATGGCAACTTATTCTGCAAAACTAACCTGGAGCGGGGCAAGCTAACTGTCAGGCTTTAGCGCGTGTTGTTGCTTAACCACACATTCCTGTTCCACTGGCCCAACGGGAAACGATGATTCACCACAGACAATATGTACATTTAGAGAAAATCTACATAAATAAATAAACATAATAAACAATGATGAACAATGATTTCAGAACGATACAAACCTACATAGCCTACATTAAACGTATGGCTGGTAGTTTGTAATATCAAATGTGTAGGCTAATTCTAAATGATCACAGTATAATTATCATAGCTACATAATAGTTAATAGTAGCCTACAATTGCAAAACAAACCTAAATACATACGTCTAACCTCCATTTTCCCGACACAAAAAACATGTTAAGCTACTGGATTGTATTGGTTAGTAGTATTTATTTAAAACAATGTCGAAAAAAGTAAACTTAGATGTGTTTAGATGGTGTATGTTTTTTTAATCGATGAAGTAAAGGTCCATAAAAGAGGATCTTGACCCATGAAGCCTATGGTTCATGTCAATCATGGTGTCATTTTATTTTTATGAAGTATTGGAAAAGCTGTCATAGTACACGGCTTAAAGATCGATATGATCCATGTTCTACCTCTCAGGCTGCTTATAAGAATAGGATGCACCCGCAATTATCTTGACTTCTTGACTTGAATTAGTCCGATTGCATGAACTAGAATTGGCCTTTATGGAACTGCTTTATCCCCGACTGACTTGTTAAATTTATTCAGGTCCGTTTTGGGACATTAATCCCAGTTTTTTGGAGCGGCCTTTATGGAACAGGCCCCAGGTCTAAATGACACAACATTACATTTTATTGATTTTGCAGACACTTTAATCCTAAGCATTTACATTTAGTCATTTAGCAGACGCTCTTATCCAGAGCGACTAACAGTAAGTACAGGGACATTCCCCCGAGGCAAGTAGGGTGAAGTGCCTTTCCCAAGGACACAACGTCATTTGACACGGCCGAGAATCGAACCAGCGACCTTCTGATTACTAGCCCGATTCTCTAACCGCTCAGCCACCTGACTCCTAAGCATCATACTTTTATGTACTGGGTTATACAGTAGTAAAGATACATTACAGACCATGGTTTATAGTTTTTAACATAACTTTTTGGGGCTTCCACAGTTGAAACACTGGTCCACCCCTCATCACTTACCATGTTGATGACAGTGTATGGGGTGACATATTGGCCAAACAACCAAAACTAATTCCACTATGGTTTAAAGGAAGATGGGAAACTGAACAGTATATTAGCATGAACCAAATAATGCCAATACCAATGGAATTGCAGTTATTTGACTCTATGGGTTCAATCAGAGCAAGAATAGTCAAAGGTAAGGTTAAATGAAATAAAGATTTAATAACATTGCAAATGAATGAAATAAATTACAAGGCAAACAAGTTACAAAATGAACGTTAACTCTTACCTACGCTACCATGATTATTGTAAATCAGAGAGAGACAGCAAGAGGTTAGCAAAGACAATGAGTACAAGGACAAGCCAGAGCTGAGGAGAAGGTCTCATGAGATCAAGAATCCACAGAACAATGCATCACAATTCCTTTTATACACAAGAACAACCAATCAGACCATTTCTTGACCCTTACTTATCAACATATGACTAGCAATGCTACAGTAAGTTACACAATGGGGTGTGAGAGCCATCAAGTAGAGACCCTGTCCAGCAACTCCAGATAGCTCCATTTAGCATATGAGAGGTGGGGGCAGGGGGACACCCAGCCCACCCACAACAGCACATCCCTTGTCTCCAGCCTTCCCGTGAACAATCCCAAAATACTTCAAAATTCAGCGGCTAGGTTACTCACCACACCAACGCCAGGAAACTATCTTATCTTAACCTTCATCGGTTACTGTTGTTATTATTATCCACATGGCAGTATGTGTGTGTTGGATGAGTGGAAGCATGTGTGACTGTCTGTATGTACATGAGTGTGCCTTCCTATGTGTGTGTGTGTTGGTGTGTGTGTTGGTGTGTGTGGGCTTGTTTCATTATAGTGGGGACCAAAAGTTTCCTCAAGAATAAGAAGACAAAAATAATTTGATCTTGTAGCGTGACTTTCTTGGTATTCACAAGATTTAGTGTGTGTGTGTGTGTCAGGGGACAATATTAGATGTATTCAGTAGGTCCCCAGCCCTCTGAACAAACACCTGTTCACACGTCTGTCATGACTAAGCCACTGTCAGAGACTTTCGAGTCTTCATTTCCCATGATGCTTTGATGTAAGCCCTTGGCTTGACCTCATGTGACACACACACACACACACACACACCAGGTGGGAAGTGGGAGTAGAGAGGGTGAGAAATGTAAAAAAGGAGGGAGGGTAAGAGACACACACGCGCACACATTCACACACACTCAGACACACTCAGACACACCAGATGATTTCTCTTGAGCAATGTCTGGCTGCTTGGATGACCTTTCTAATTAGGGATCGGTGCATGCAGGAGAGGGCTGTATGTGTAATGAAGCAGAAACGTATATTGGCCCCATGTTCAGAATGCATCGTTCCTGGAGCGTGAGGACCCAGACCTGCCCGTGTGTCTGGAGCAGACCCTGCTGGTGTGGGCACCGCTGGCCCTGCTCTGGCTCTGCGCCCCCTGCCACCTGGCTGCCCTCTGCAGGGCAGCAGCCGGCAAACACCTGTCCAAGCTCTACCTCTGCAAGCAGGTGGGACAGACTGGCTCACACACTCACGCACCCAGGGATGCTCCCCATCACACACACACACTCACACACACACACACACACATACACATACACACACACACACACAGATCCTCCCCATCACACACACACACTCACACACTCACACACACCCAGGGATGCTCCCCATCACACACACACACACACACTCACACACTCACACACACACACACACACACAGATGCTCACCAACGCACACAAACATTCGCTGTCACACATACCCCAGCATTTTTCTTACATTCCATGTCAAATACATGGCAATGTGTTTGTATCTGCCCAGGTACACTGCACATTGTTCACATCTGTCTGTGTTTCTGTCTGCTCATCTCCTCCATCTCTCTCTCTCGGTCTCCATCCTCCAGGTCGTGGTGGGGTCGTTATTCCTGACAGCGGTGGCAGGCTTGGCACTGACGTTGGGAGAGGACTATGGTCCAGGGAGTCAGGAGCAGAAGAACCCGGCTGTGTACTACACCAACCCTGCTCTCTTTGCTGCATCCTGGGTAACACTCACTCACACATACACACTCAACCCACACACCCACCCACACACACACAGATACACCCACACACAGACACACACTCAACGCACACAACACAGACACAGACACACCCAAACACACAGATACACACCCGCACACAGAAAATGGAAGCAGCATATAGATAGACTGTTTATGTGGTCATATAACATGGGTTCATAAAGTCACTCTGCAGGTGAATCATACCAGTTAGTCACAGAAAGTAATTTCCACACTGAATGTGTAACTATTTCCCTTGAAGCAAACCACTCACAAATCTAACATCTGTTTTTAAATGGGACTGCCCACCCCCGTCCCCCACCAGGTGCTGATGTTGCTGTGTCAGGAGGGGCTGAGGCGGAGGAAGGGGGCGGTCGACTCATCCTCCCTCTTCCTCTTCTGGCTGCTGCTGGTCGTCTGTGAGATCTTCCCCTTCCAGACACTCACGCGACAGGCCCTCAGGCCGGTAGGTTAGATAGACTGGAGGAGGGGGGGGGGGGAGATATGAGAGAGAGGGAATGGGGGTGGAGATAGGGAGGGAGATTATGGGAGAGAAGAGGGGTGTGGAGGGAAATAGTCGGATATGATGGGAAGGGGGTCACAGAAATGGGTGAGCGATAGCAAAGTAGGGAGGAGAGGGAGGGAGATTGTGGAGGGAAGGAGGGTGAGTGTGTTCTGATGTTGTGTGGTGATACGTAGGTGTTCACCTTAGAGGAGAGGAAAAACACAATGTGTTATTTCCTCTGCTCCCTATGGGTTAGGGTTAGGGCCATTCTCTCCGTCTCTTTCATGTCTTTTTGTTGGCATACCTTTTACCACAAATCTTGCATCACTCTTTTCTGACCCGCACCCTTTTATTTTCTCTCGCTTTATCTCTCTCTACTTGTCTCACTTTATCTCTATCCCTCTCTTTCTTTCTTGCGTCAATCTCTCCCTCAACTTTTTATTTTGCTGGATGTCATCTCCTTACTGACTTGCCACACACCACTGTTGAATCATTTCACTTCCATCTCTCCTTACTTCTGCTCACTGTCTCTTTCCTCCTCTCTCTCTCTGTTTGTCTTACATTTACATTTAGTCATTTAGCAGACGCTTTTATCCAGAGCGACTTACAGTAAATACAGGGACATTCCCCCCGAGGCAAGTAGGGTGAAGTGCCTTTCCCAAGGACACAACGTCAGTTGGCATGACCGGGAATCGAACTGGCAACCTTCGGATTACTAGCCCGACTCCCTCACCGCTCAGCCACCTGACTCCTGTCTGTCTCACTCTTTCTCTCCCTCTCAATCTGTTTGTCTCTTTCTCTCTGTCTACCGCTCTCTCTCCCCACCTCCTTCTCTTTTTCTCACTCTCATCATCCCTCTCTCTCTCTCTCTCTCTCTCTCTCTCTCTCTCTCTCTCTCTCTCTCTCTCTCTCTCCCTCTCTCTCTCTCTCCCCTGCCCCAGGAAGCGGTGACAGACCTCCCCCGGTTCTGTCTCTTCTTCATATCCTTTGGGCTGGAGCTGCTGGCCCTGGTTTTCTCCACCATCGCTGATGTTCCTCCTGAGTTAGAAGATCTGGTTAAGAAGGTAATATATAACACAAACACACACACACACAATCTAGAGTCAACACACACACCAAACCAGATCCTTGATCCTAACCCCAACCTTACCCCCATAATCTACCCCCTGATTCTAATTGAAACACCAAACCTAGCCCTAGTCATAGGCCTGACTATCGCCAACCCTATCTTTTACCTCTAGCCCTGACCCTTAGCCCTAACCATAGTCCCTAGCCTTAACCCTAACCCCAGATCTGTGATAGTTGTTGCTGATAGTTTGTTGATTCACTGTCTGTAGATCATCTACAGTGCCTGTGGAGATAACACGTTGTTGATAACGTGGAGTCCTCTGTAGTGATGTTTGTTCCTCACCTTCTACTGTTCTCTCTGTAGAACCCAGGGCTATCAGTGTCACATGTTCTGCTGTTCTCTCTGTAGAACCCAGGGCTATCAGTGTCACATGTTCTGCTGTTCTCTCTGTAGAGCCCAGGGCTATCAGTGTCACATGTTCTGCTGTTTTCTCTGTAGAACCCAGGGCTATCAGTGTCACATGTTCTGCTGTTCTCTCTGTAGAACCCAGGGCTATCAGTGTGACATGTTCTGCTGTTCTCTCTGTAGAACCCAGGGCTATCAGTGTCACATGTTCTGCTGTTCTCTCTGTAGAACCCAGGGCTATCAGTGTCACATGTTCTGCTGTTCTCTCTGTAGAACCCAGGGCTATCAGTGTCACATGTTCTGCTGTTCTCTCTGTAGAACCCAGGGCTATCAGTGTCACATGTTCTGCTGTTCTCTCCATAGAACCCAGAGGCGGGGGCTGCCTTCCTCAACAGGATCACATTCAACTGGATCCACAGGTAAGCCACGAAGGGTCCACAGGTAGGCACCAACATCCTCGTGTCTGCTGTGTGACTTACATGTCTACCGCCCGCCCCCCTCCCTCCCCCCCACAACCCCCAGTATGGTTGTCAATGGCTACAAGCGGCCTTTGGTCCAGGAGGACATGTGGGATCTGAACAAGAAGGACTCCACCCTCTGCATCAGCCAGAACTTCCAGGACAACATGCAGGTGAGATGCTGAGGAACGGTGCTCAGGGGTTTGGGGGTTGATGTTGACGGGTCCTCTGCAATCAGTGATACCAGACACCCAGTACCCCCCACCATCCACCTTCGCGAGACCCATGATACCATTTCAAACCAGCTCCAGAAACCATCTCTCACTGTGTTCTGGTTTTGTCTGAATGTGTTCTGTATCTGTATCTGACCTACCAAAAACAGACAAACAAACGTGAATAGTGGTCACTGACGAAAAAACTGCGTTCGCATCCATCAGGTTGAGCTGGGAGCCGCGAGGGCCCGCCTCCGGAAGAAGTCCCCGAAGAAGAGGGACAAGCTCCACAGCCGTGCCCAGGCAGACAGCCTCCAGAACGGGCTGGGCAAGGGCGTCAGCCGTGACGCGCTGGTCATGGTAAGACAACCAGAAAGAGAAAGGCGATGGGGATGATCGATTAATCAATCACTTTATCAATAGAGACACAAAACAACCAAGCTACGTATTACAGTTTTTCTCGATTGGTTACACACATTTTCTGAATGCATACCTCATACTCTCAGAACTCTACACACAAATCAAAAAAACACACACACAATGGGCAAAACCCCTCACTTCTGCAAAATTAAACTTAACATTCAAAACAATGTTATTTAAACTCAAAATGGTATTTTGTTTTCAAATGACAAACACAAACCATCATATGAATAGACATTTATAAGAACCATTTGAACACTGATGTGCTCAATGTAAAACACTATGACGAATGGAAAACACTTCTTCTTCATTCATCATAGTGAGTTAGGCCTTTTATTGTTCAGTGTTACATTTACTACAGACAGTACATACATAAGTGTGTTGTAAAATATTTGAGAATATTGTTTTTATACTCAGAACACAGAAATACACGGTAACAAATATATTTTACATATATGTACACAGTGTACATCCCAACCAACACAAAGTTGCACATACAGCGGTTTACATACAAAACAACAGAATAATTTACTGTATAGTGTATACAGTTACATTATTATTATTTTTCTTTGTATTTGCCGTAATGTTATGGCGTTATTTTCTAGGACCATGTTCATGATTTCAGTTTCCTGTTCAGGAGACAGAAGACGTTCCCGACCACCTTGTGTTGGTAATCTTTCAGTTCTGCCAAACATATAGTAAAATACTGTAAATACTGTGTAGGAATACAAAGTAGGAATACATTTTCCAAATACTTGAAACATTATTTTTACAGTCCTACAGAACAGTCCACAGGCAATACTTTACTACTGTACTCATTGAGTACTGTATTGATATGCAGTAGGCCTACTGCAATTTTGTAGTGAGAGTAGATTTCTTACCTATTCTCATTTCGGAAAGTCCCCGATGATGGATGCTACAGTGTACCTGCTCAAATTTGGCTGTACTCTTTGCCCAGCCTCCCTCATTGTTAGACCATGGTTGACTACATGGTCAACCAAAGCGGCTCGGATCTCATCAGAGATTATGGTCCTTGGCCTTCCTCATCCTCGTCCTCCCTGTCCTCCTCCTCTTACTCTCACTCCTCGGCCTCTGTTTCCAATGTTGGCATCCATTGCTCAAAAACAGAAAAGGTCACCTGTTGCCCTTTTATTCTAAAGCTCTGATTGCTATTTGTAAAACTGTGTGACAGGTGTTTGTTCATGCGATTAGTCAGTGTGCGTATTTGAATGGCAGTGTGTTCCTTGTGAAAACAAAAGATTTTCTTCATGAAAATTGTGCCAAATGCAGAGAATTGTGTGTAGTGTTTTGAAAAAAGTGTGTTTTAGAACTGCAATTTGAGTGTAAAGCAGGAATTGTGCTTGTAGTTTAGCACAATTGGTTCATGGGGTTGGTGCATGAGTTACATGTTGTGGTCATTGTGTCTCAAGTACCAGTATTTGTGTGTAAACAATTGAGAAAAACTGTAACAACAGAACCAGACATTGTACAATCAATCCCAAAGTAAGTACACAGATTACCTTATACAGTAGAGTATCTAAAATACTTCAATATTTTCAACTTTTTCACCCTGTTTATGTAACGTTACTGTACAAAGTGTTTGAGTTTAGGAAGCGAATTATACACAGCGAACAGTACACACCTATGGTACCCACCGCACACACTCAGTAATTATAGCCTGCTCCCTTCGTTGGCTCCTTCCTGTGTTATTAAGTCCTGATGTGTTAGTGGTTCTTAATGGTCTCAGAACAAAGCTTTGCATGCTTTTCTTCTGGGTGTTTTGATGGCTACGCTGTTTCATCGCTCTAGTTGGTTCTTGTTTTCAAATGATGTTATGGAGGCTGTATGGTAATTTCCTATTTCTGACCATGTTGTCGCTTTACACTTTTCCTGTTTCCACTCATATTGTCATGGTTGTATGGTCATTTTCTTTTTCAGAACAATTCCTGTTGACATGTGACATGTGACAGATATTTGACGTGTTTTGTTTTGTTTTCCATCTCAGGAAGAAAAGGGGTCTGGAAAAGATGAGAAAAAGGAAGAGAAGAAAAAAAGGAAAGAAGACGGAGACTACCCCAAGTCTTGGCTGATTTCAACCATCCTGAAGACTTTCAAAGGGTCTCTGATCGAGTCTGCCTTCTTCAAACTGTTCCAGGACCTGCTGTCCTTCGCCAGTCCCCAGCTGCTCAAGTGAGGGGCTCTGTTAAAGTTTTTAAATTGGACACATCACATTTTTTATGTATTCAAACTATGTCACTCTGACTCACAGTCAATCATATTTAATCAATGTTTGAGTCGCTGGTGCTGAGAAACACCCTCATTATGACATCACAGGTCCTATCTGAGGTGTTCATCTATGCTGTGTGCTTTTTGTAACATTATTCAGCCTTTCAAGACAAAGAAAAAAAGAGGAATGAAGAAAAATTTCCCTCCTCAGTAAATACATGTCAGAAGAAAATAGACTGGATGTGATTATTGCTTCTAGGAGCATCCATCAACCTGCTTATTGTCTGTCCCAGTGATTATGCATGCTGACCGATGCTGGCAGAGAGCTGGGGCCAGAGTGCAGTTTCCTTTATTGCAAAGTGACTTGGACTGACTGGACTTGATTAAGATGGTGACACGAGCTTGATTACGATGACTATAGACTATGACCCGACACTCGACAATAAACTGAACACAAAACAGGGACCTAAATACAAACCAAACGAGACACTGTGACAGCACTTCAAACAAATTAACAAGACTTAACAGGTGACACTGCTACTCCAAGTTAGCACACAGACCCTTGTACTGCAGGATAAGGCGTGGAGCAGCCTTCTGGCTGGTATAGCTTCATGGAGCTGGGCGTTACTTAAATGTAATTTCAATCAGCATATTTAGTCCCCCTCCCCTAACTTCCATTGTGGTTTGTTCCAGACTGATGATCTCCTTCACTCAGGACACATCCATCTATGCCTGGCAGGGCTATCTGTATGCGGTGGCCCTGCTTCTGGTGGCTATCCTGCAGTCTCTGTTGCTTCAGCAGTACTTCCAACGTTGCTTCGTGCTCGGCATGCAAGTGCGGACCGCCATCATGGCCGCCGTGTACAAGAAGGTACGCTGTGCAAGGCACGGCTCCACACACTTACAGCACTCACACACACGCACACAGCGCACACTCACAAACACACACCACAAACACATACGCACAAAAACATACAATGTGTGCGTGTGGGTTTGAGGTTGGTGCATCACATTTCACTCACTGGTTGATGTTTTCCTACCAAGGTTTAACTCTGAGAAAAAAATATGTTACATTTATTCATTTTGCAGACGCTTTTATCCAAAGCGATAAAAGCGTGTTATTACCTGGAAGTGCAATTGAACACTTAATCTCTCTCTCCTTTCTCTTACTCCTTCTCTTCACTCAACTCTCTGTTTTCTTATTTTTTCTCTCTCCGTCTCTCTCCTCCTCAACCACCTCAACCCCCTCCTCCCCCTCCTCCCCCGCCCTCCCCTCCTCCCCCGCCCTCCCCTCCTCCCCTCCTCCCCCCGCCCTCCCCTCTTCCCCGCCCTCCCCTCCTCCCCCGCCCTCCCCTCCTCCCCTCACCCTCCTCCCCCGCCCTCCCCTCCTCCCCCCGCCCTCCCCTCCTCCCCCCGCCCTCCCCTCCTCCCCCGCCCTCCCCTCCTCCCCCCGCCCTCCCCTCCTCCCCCGCCCTCCCCTCCTCCCCCGCCGTCCCCTCCTCCCCCCGTCCTCCTCCCCTGCCCTCCCCCACAGGCGCTGGTGGTGTCCAACGACGTCCGCAAGGAGTCGACGGTCGGCGAGACGGTGAACCTCATGTCCGCCGACGCGCAGCGCTTCAACGACGTCACCAACTTCATCCACCTGCTGTGGTCGTGCCCCCTGCAGATCGCCCTCGCCATCGGCTTCCTGTGGCTGGAGCTGGGCCCTTCGGTGCTCGCCGGCCTGGCCGTCATGGTGCTCATGGTCCCCATTAACGGCCTGCTGGCCTCCAAGTCCAGAAACTTCCAGGTACGGCTTGTCAACACGAGGAGACAGACACACGGAGGGAGGGACAGTTTTACAAAAAGATGGAGGGAGAAAGAGAGGGAGGGATGGATGGAAGGAGGTGAGGAGAAAGGGAGGTTTTGAGGGAGGCAGGAAGAGAGAGGAAGGTAGGGTTGGAGAAAGATGAGAAGGAAAGGAGGGAGGAAAATAGAACACCACACCAACAACTGAAATGTGTTTAGTCGTCATCTTGCATGACTGGATGAAGATAGATGGATCGTGTTTCCAGTCTGCTGAGGCCTCCGGGTCTTCTAGGGTCACCTGGGTAGCAGACCCAGGGCTAGGAGAGAGGAGCAAAGGAGGAAGAAATGGAGGGAGAGAAGGATGGAGGGTGGGAGGGAAGGAGAGAGGGATGGAGGGGCGGGAGGGAAGGAGAGAGGGATAGAGGGGTGGGAGGGAGGGAAGGAGATAGGGATGGAGGGGCGGGAGGGAAGGAGAGAGGGATAGAGGGGTGGGAGGGAGGGAAGGAGAGAGGGATGGAGGGGCCGGAGGGAAGGAGAGAGGGATGGAGGGGCGGGAGGGATGGAGGGGTGGGAGGGATGGAGAGAGGGATGGAGGGGTGGGAGGGATGAAGGGGTGGGAGGGATGGAGAGAGGGGTGGGAGGGATGGAGAGAGGGATGGAGGGGTGGGAGGGATGGAGAGAAGGATGGAGGGGAAGGCCTGGAGTGAAAGGTTGTCCAGGTTTGTCCAGGTATATACATGGAACAAAATTGTGGGTGAGACGAGTTTTGCCATGGTCTACTACATGGCACATTGGTGATTTTTTTATTTAAATGTTTTATTGATTTGTTTGGAAAGCATGGTACCATACAATTTATATTAACAATAAAACAGTTGTTTTTCAGGTTCTGCAGGCATCCATCATATATAGAACAGCCCAAAATAATAATATACACAATTAGACAAACTAAATATAAGTATACACATACCTGTGCTAGTAATAATACTATCTATGCCTAATTCCCTGCTTTAATGTGTGTCCAGAAGTACATTAGTGATTCTTTATGACATTTGTGTTTTGAAAATTGTTACATACACAGTGTTTTTTCAACATATGCTTGCATTGCAAACAGGTTTAGTCCGTATGCCAGAGGATACCATTTACTGTACACAGAAATGTAGACGTGTTTAGTGTCGTTTAGTTAGTTAAACATCCAGGCTCTATAAAATGTCTACTAAGCATTCGAAGCTCTCAAAGAAGTGACCAAACCATGGCGATTTATGATCTCATCTCACAGTCTCATTGTCTCACACTGTCAATCTTGAGTCCATCCCGTTTGCACATCTATCTCCAGTTGCATTCAGCATAAGGACTGTTTAAAAGCTGACTGTTGATTTCCTGTCTCTATGGTGGCAGATTGAGAACATGAAGTTTAAAGATAAACGTATGAAGATCATGAATGAGATCCTCAATGGCATCAAGGTAGGCTTTCCTTCATCAAGATTGTTTTGTATTCATGTGTTCATGTGGAATATACCTTACTTATGGGGGGGGGGGTCTGGCTGTATGACTAGGGGGTTGAGGGAGAATGAGGGAGGGGGGGAGCGGTTGATGTGGGGGTCTGTAGGTCCTTCCGAGCTCATAACAGACATCAAACGGAAGAGGTTCCCTTCTGTGCTGATGTAACACCCTGGGCTCCCTGACAAATCTCTCTCTCTCCTCTCTCTTTCGGTCTCCTGCCCTGTTTGTAGATTCTGAAGCTGTATGCGTGGGAGTCCTCTTTCCAGAGCCAGGTGGAGGGGATCCGAGAACAGGAGCTGCAAGTCATGAAGAAGTTTGCCTACCTCTCCTCGGTCTCCACCTTCATCTTCTCCTGCGCTCCCGCCCTGGTGAGTCCTCAGGGTGGGGAAGGGGGGAGGAATGGACAGAGAGAGAGAGACAAACACGGAGAATGAGAGGGAGAAAATGAAACAGAAGGAGAGAGAGACAGAGAGATTGGTACAGATAAACATTGATAGAGAAAGAGACTGATAGAGAGGGTGGGAGAAAGAAAATGAGAGCGAGTGGGAGGATTAGAGACAGAGAATGATAGAGACAAAGAGAGAGGTAGAGAGAGAGGGGTAGAGAGAGATCCCTTCTAACCTGTTCCTGTGTCCAGGTGTCCCTCGCAACGTTTGCTACATTCGTTGGGGTGAGCTCAGAGAATGTTCTGGATGCTGGGAAAGCCTTCACCTCCATCTCTCTCTTCAACATCCTGCGCTTTCCTCTCGCCATGCTGCCCATGCTCATTGCCGCAATGGTGCAGGTGAGGACACACAGGCAAACACACACCGCGCACACACACACATGCTCATTTTTGCAATGGTTCGTAGAAAAACGGTAAACCCCTTGTCCTGATCCCGTG
Source organism: Osmerus mordax (assembly GCF_038355195.1). Taxonomy (NCBI): domain Eukaryota; kingdom Metazoa; phylum Chordata; class Actinopteri; order Osmeriformes; family Osmeridae; genus Osmerus; species Osmerus mordax. The sequence continues at coordinate 4,736,841 of NC_090054.1, read as the reverse complement.
TCCAGACAACGGTGTCTAAGCAACGTCTTGAGAAGTTTCTGGGAGGAGACGACCTGGATATGAACATCGTCCGCCATGACCCCAGTTTCAGTAGGTCATCCATCCTGCCAGTCAGCACTCCTGCCTGCTAACCTGGATCAGCCCTGTTTTCAATATATGGCTTGGCTTCTACACATTGCATTACAAGCCTATAGAAGTATAAAAGAAACCTATTAAAGCTGATATATCATGCTTCAGACTGCAGATAGTGATGGAGCCTGTGTGTATGTGTATGTGTGTGTATTCCATAGACACAGCCGTGAGTGTGTGTGATGGCACCTTTGCCTGGGAGAGAGATTCTGAGCCTATTCTCAAGAGGTAAGTGTGTGTATGTGTGTGCCTTCATTTGTGTGTGCGGCAGTTCTCTTCTGGGAAGAAGTCACCTTGATGGACATATTTCCAGTGTATGTATAAGTGTAGAAGATGTGATCTTTGTGTGTGGTGTGTGCACCTTCATGTCTAGGGATGGGTATCGAGAAGCGGTTCTTGTTTAGAACTGGTTCCCAGTGAATCGATTCCTTGGAATCGTTAGCAAAATTCCTTAACGATTCTGTTAACGATTCTCTGTGCCGTTAAACAATGAAAATGCTAAGTTTAATAATGGATTAAAAATCGATATGCTCAGTTTAATAATGGGACACGCGAACGTCTGTCTGAATAAACTATAAAAGTTTGTGCATAGACAGACTGCAGCAAACATGGCAACTAGGAAGAAGCGTTCTAAAGTTTGGTTGTATTTCACACGACAAAATGACAACAACGCCACTTGTAACGCGTGTAAAAAGTCTATTTCGTCGGAAATACTACAAATATGAAGAGGCATTTGAACACACAGCATGGAATGAAGTTACTGGAATGTCATGTGTTCGATGCATGCAGCAGCGCAGCTAACGTTCGCGCTTCATTTCTAACTATCTAAGGTAGAGCTAAACTGCTCAAAAGTGATCACAACCACTTGTTACTGTGTGAAGCAATTTGCCTTTATTGTGTGTGGTCGATCTAGTTATCTTCTGTCCCGTCGTTTGAAGCTTACATTTTAGCTCCGGCATTCGTCTCCCATTAGTATTGATCTTATCGATCATTTTACGTTATCGGGGCGGCGTGTGTTATCAGCAAACGTTCGCGCGTCGCATTATTAAACTGAGCATATCGATTTTTAATCCATTATTAAACTTAGCATTTTAATTGTTTAACCTTTTAATAGTCCTGTTATATGTGCCTGAAAACGCCTTAACAACATACCCAAAGTACATTGAAAGCTGTTGTTGAACCATTTGGAGTACATGCATGTAAATGGTCTCTTTTGAAAGGTGACACTGAAGTTATTTCCCCTGTTTTTAGGACCCCTGTAAGTCCTACTGGTGTTGAGTAATAGAAGCTTGAACACAAGGAAACTGAAAGTTTTTATCTCCGACTAGATTTTGTTTTGAAAACAGAGGCCTGAAGAGGCCTAGAGGTGGTAGGTATTAGCTCATTTCAGAGCCTGACAAAGCCAGTTTGAGAAATTTGTTTAGAACGAGTGTGTGTGGGGGGGGGGTGCAGGACGCACAGACCTATGGCTGTAGAGGGGAACATCGATAAGAGAATCGATAAGGAATCGAATCGATAAGCAGGAATTGATAAGGAGTCGGAATCGTTAAAATCTTATCAATACGCATCCCTATTTGTGTCTGTGTGTGTCTGTGTGCGTGTCTGTGTGTGTCTGGGTCGTGTGTGTGTGCAGTATGGTGTATTGTGGCAGCCAAGGAGCGGCCCGTGGGGTTTGACCTCGCACTACACAGGGGAACACACAACCAGGGTCAGGGGAAGCCCATGAAAGGGCCTTTATTGAACAAAACCTTACAAGCGCACAAGAAATGTTGTCAAAAACGGGAGTCAGGTGGCTGAGCAGTTAGGGAGTCGGGCTAGTAATCTGAAGGTTTCCAGTTCGATTCCTGGCCATGCCAAATGACGTTGTGTCCTTGGGCAAGGCACTTCACCCTACTTGCCTCGGGGGGAATGTCCCTGTACTTACTGTAAGTCGCTCTGGATAAGAGCGTCTGCTAAATGACTAAATGTAAATGTAAAAACACCTCCCTCCGACATGGGCTTCCTCTGTACTCCAGGGTCTGGGGTCAGCTCTATGTCTGGAAACTCAAATCCAGAGGTCTCAGCTGGCTCAGGCTCTTGTATGGGTTACCTCTCCCCTTTCCTCTCCCCCTGGGTCTTTGACAGGGCTGCCTTTATCTGGTGGTGCTTCTCAATCATCCAACAAGGTGCAGCTGTAGCTGTGTCCCTCATTGGCTGACTGAGGAGCTGGTCGTGGCTAAACAGGGCCCGGAGTCCGTGTCCCGGAGTCTTGTGGCGTCCCCTGGCTCCCGGGTTGCCACAGTATCTGCAAATGTGTTCGGAATATTTCATCTTCATGTGTGTGGCGCGTATGCTTGTATGTGTGCCTGTATGTGTGTGTGTGCATGCGTACACTTACCTGTTTGCGCACACGTGTGATGTGTGTGTTTGTGTTTCCAGTGTGTCACTGGAGATCAAACCGGGCCGCCTGGTGGCTGTGGTGGGGGCAGTGGGTTCCGGAAAGTCCTCACTGATGTCAGCGTTGCTAGGGGAGATGCACAGCATCAAAGGCTTTGTCAACATCCAGGTATGGAGTCTTAAGGGTTGGCGACCTAATTAGACAGCAGGCGATCGCCACAAGAGCGACAGTACAACTGCTCATGGTCGTTCCACTGTGCTGGTTAATTCAAGTGGGTCAGGTTGAAAGATTCAGAGTGAACGTGTGCAAGCCTTATGTTTGAGGGACTGCACCAAACAAAAGCAAGGCCACTTAAATTATACCCACAGGCCAGAAGCTGTACAGCCCAAACACACAGCAGGGAGACAATTACGAGAGCTTTGAGCTTGCCTGAGGTCTTCCTGACACCTCAAGATATGGAACCGTGTTGCTTAGGCAACTATAAGAAAACATTGAAAAAAACACCTGGAGTAAAAGAATCAATGTAAGGTGTTGCTGAATTTTGATACTGTAGATGTCTTTCGTCTTCTGCCTTCCTAGAATACAGCATGTTTTGGGAAGGCGAAAGTGTTCATTTGACTCACGTCTGATTGCACTGGAAAACAAGATCCCTCCCCTTGACCTCTCTTTTACTTGCCCCCATCGTTCCCTCTCTCCTTTTTTCCCCTCCATCCCTCGTTCTATCATCTCGACCACCCCCTCTCCTCTTCCTTTCTCCCCACATCCCTGAGTTCCTCCAACGTTTTCGACCTTGCCTTCCTCTCCATCCATCCCTTCTCCCCCATCTCTCTCCCCCTCCATGTCCCTCCCTCCCTCCCTCCCTCCTCCAGGGCTCGGTAGCCTACGTGCCCCAGCAGGCCTGGATCCAGAACGCCACGGTGAGGGACAACATCCTGTTTGGGTCTCCGGTGGAGGAGAAGCGCTTCCAGAGGACGGTGGAGGCCTGCGCCCTGGCCCCCGACCTGCAGCTTCTGCCTGGGGGAGACCTCACCGAGATCGGGGAGAAGGTGGGAGAAAACAGCTTGGGGCTCTGCTGGGGAAGGGCTGGAATGAGAAACCCAAAAGATTTTTAGATACACTATACTTGTTAGAGTATCTTGTTAGAAGTATGTGCCTCGGGCAACTTCGTCCCAGAGAAGTAAAATGCACTACACACACAAACACATGCACACATGCACATGAAGGTGCACACACACAGGGCCCTATTTTAAAGATCTGAAACGCAAGTATCAAAACGCAAAGCGCAAGAAACTTTGTGGGCGGGACTCTGGATCGGTTGCTATTTTGCCGGCGGGATAAATGACTTTGCGCCTGGCGCAAATCTAAAATCGGTAGGTCCGAAGTAGCTACATTACTAATGGGTCTGGTTTGGGCGTAACGTGCAATAAACCAATCAGAAGGTCATCTCACATTCCCTTTAAGAGCAGCGCTTGTTCCATGGCGGATTGCTATTATAACGGCGGATTTGCCAGGCGCACGCCAGGAGCGGTTCACAGCCGAGGACACCGACGTTCTAGTCAGGGCCGTAACAGATAGACAAGTGACATTGTATGGGAAAGGCAGAGCAGTTTTTCTCATTGCACTAAATTGACCGCTCATGCTGCTCATTCAAATTCTTATTCCTTTTTTTAATTTATTTTTTAAATTGTTATATTTTTAATTGGTTTAGTTCTTAGAATTAGTTTAACTATTATACTTTTTTTTTTAAACTTAATTTAAGACCCGTATATGTTTTTTGTTTGCACCTTCCTGCCACAGTAAATTCCATGTTTCTGTAACATAGGCTACATGGCGAATAAACCGAATTCTGATTCTGATTCTGATGGAGATGGGAGAAGAAACCCACCCAAATTAGATTTTAGCATACATACAGATTTCTCATGAAAATATTTTTTAAATCATTGAAGAAATGTAACACGCCATAAATCTAAACAATGTAACGTAGCTTCGCAGAAAGAAGACCCTGGCCTCGCCAGCAGTGCTAAAATAGCATCTGAATAACGCGCCATTGACTTTAGACTACGTTTGTCCTGGTCAGTGGTGGAATTGTTTTTCTGAAATTTCAAAATAGCACCAGGGAACGTTTGCGCCGGAACACGCCTCCTTTATTCGCTGAACCGCCCCCGGGAGCTCAAAGTCATTCCCTAATTTAACGACGTGCGTCTGTGGAGGGAAAAGTCCGCTTTGCGTCGAGTGCAAACTAGGAATGATACTTGCGTCGTTGACAAAGTCAATTGCGCTGGGTGCAAGATAGGGCCCATAGACTTAATTAAGTCTGTGTGACTGTGTCTGGGGAGGGGGGTGGAACTGCTTCAATTGAAGAGGATATGGACTGAAATAGGGGCTTGACAGAGTGACAGACAGGTCCTGATGGAACACAATGACTCCAGGGAACTCCCCTGATGTAGATTCCTTGCTTAATGCTGCTAGGTAACGGGGTGACATATTCACATGAACACCTAGAGCACACACACACACACATACAGAGAAACACACATTCACACACACCCACACACACACACTTATATACACACATTCACACACATCCAGAGAAATACACACATATTGAGAAACTCACACACACACACACACATAAGAAACACACACTCACTGCAAGACTTGGAACACACACACATACACACACAGATAACACAGATCATTCCAATCAATTAAGCTCATTTAAATGCCAACGTAGTTTAATAAAAGGAGGAGGATGTGTCATAAGGTTCCATCCATCCATCATCTGCCGCTTTTCCGGGGGTCGGGTCGCGGGGGCAGCAACCTAAGCAGGAAGGCCCAGACTTCCCTCTCCCCGGCCACTTCCACCAGCTCTTCCTGGGGGACCCCGAGGCGTTCCCAGGCCAGCCGAGAGACATAGTCCCTCCAGCGTGTCCTGGGTCTTCCCCAGGGCCTCTTCCCAGTGGGACGTGCCCAGAACACCTCACCAGGGAGGCGTCCAGGAGGCATCCTTATCAGATGCCCGAGCCACCTCAACTAGCCCCTCTCGACGCGGAGGAGCAGCGGTTCTACTCTGAGCCCCTCCCGGATGACCGAGCTTCTCACCCTATCTCTAAGGGAGAGCCCAGACACCCTGCAGAGAAAACTCATTTCGGCCGCTTGTATTCGCAATCTGGTTCTTTCGGTCACTACCCACAGTTCGTGACCATAGGTGAGGGTAGGAACGTAGATCGACTGGTAAATAGGTTAGGTCATAAGGTTAGGGTTATACTCAATTCTAAAATACTCTATTCTCCCCACCGTGCTCCCTCCACAGTCTGGGTCAAACTTGTATCGTCATCTGATAATGGTTAGATGGACAGATTTCATTACTAAATTCAGCTGAATATAATCACTTTAGATGAGTTCTAATGAAACAATTGTAATAGTCAGTGCCAATGCCCCTAACACAACCACAGAGCACATCCTCTCTGATAAACACTGAATATTATGATAAAGTGACTGATTGAGAGGTTCTTGGATTGAAACCCAAACTTTCCTTCACATCTCCCCCTGGTCTTCCCATGGTGCCCCCCCATCTCTCCCCTGGTCTAACCGTTTTACACCCCCCCCCCCCCAACAACCCCCCTGGTCCCTCCCTCCCCTGGTGTTCCTCCTCCAGGGTATCAACCTGTCTGGGGGCCAGAAGCAGCGCGTGAGCCTGGCAAGGGCGGCCTACAGCCAGGCTGATGTGTACCTGCTGGACGACCCTCTCTCTGCTGTGGACTCCCATGTCGGGAAGCACCTGTTTGAGCAGGTGATAGGACCCAACGGACTGCTCCGCGACAAGGTCAGTGTCACACACAAGCATGCCCGCGCACACACACGCAAGCGCACACACGTACACACGCACACACACAGAGTAGATGAGGAGACCTCGGTATGCTCCAGTTTGGTACGATCAATCAACCTCCGTTGTGTACTACTACTTCTTCACTGTTTCCTGTTCCTTGCAGAACGTCAGAGGATATTTGCTATACTGCCCCACGATGGTATTGCACGTTGCGAATATTAAAAAAAATTGCTCACCTGGATTGGTCAATGCTTAAATTACGCTATCAAAACTCTTCACACACTCAGCAAAACAGAAGTGTGCGTGGACCAAACTGGGAATATTTTTCATTGCTTACACCCAAAATGCATTCAATGACCACATTCTCCAATATCCATAAACTCTGCTCATTTCTAATCCACCAACTGCAAATCACAATTTATTTGCAGCACATTTTTACGGCATGTGTGAATGTTCACAGGGAGAGAGAGTGTGTCAGTGTGTGTGTTTACAGGGAGAGTGTGTGTGTTCGCACAGTGTGTGTGTTTGACTGGGGGTGCAGTGAACTTTTCTGGGGGGGTATCATGATTACAGAAAGGGATCGTATTATTTTTTATATTGATACCATTTTTGAGACTGCTTAACGATCCGAGTGTTAATCACGCCAATCAAGCCAGACCTTGTAAACATTAGGAGCTTTGCCCCAACCTAGGACTTATGGGTTTGATGTAATGCAAGATAGGGACTTCTACAGTTAATGCGAGCGCGCACAGCGCGCGAGCGAAATCTTTTGGCCATTATTTGACAGCAAAATAATTTTTTGAGCTTTATGTAAAATAAACACAAGTTTTTCAATTGGCAAAACCTTGTCTAGCGATGCCATCACTCCGGCCCTGCTCCCATCCATCCATCCTCCCTGACGTGTATCGTTACAGTATAGGGCCGCCAGTCCTAGCTATCCGTAGCCGATCTGGGAAAACATTTTGGAAAAGTGGGGCTATGGACCCAACCAACTCGTTTTGGGAGGGGAGAACTCCCTCACATGGTACAACCCATGTAGAGGCTGAGGTGTCAGAATGCAGAACGTGTGTAGCCTACTTTAAGAAAAGATAGACTAACGTGACAAATGTACAATTTGAAAAATGGGCCCTCCGTGTTGACCAATGCATGTAAGAAATGTAAAAAAACTGTTAGCCCTAGAGAGACGTGCACAAAATACGCACCAGAAGAATACAGGACACCTGCTGCAGCCATTACGCATATTGCGTACACATACTTAGTGTGAAGTATATTTGGGCCTTAACACAAATCATACCTCAAGATCTCCTGATTGTCTCGTTGAACCTGTTCAATGACTGTGTGTGTGTGTGTGTGCATGTGCACGCATGAGTGTGTGTGTCTGTGTGCCTGTGTGGATGCCCATGTGTGTGTTTTTGCGTCTGTGTGTGTGTGTCTGTGTGTGTGAGTATAGACCCGTATCCTGGTGACACACGGCGTGAGCTTCCTGCCCTATGTGGATGACATTGTGGTTCTGGTGAACGGGGTGGTGTCAGAGGTGGGCTCCTACTCCCACCTGAGGGCTATCAGGGGGGCCTTCGCTGACTTCCTGGACACATACGCCAAGGAAGAGAGCAGCAAGGCTCCCACACCCACAGGTATTTGTCTAACTCCTGGTGTGTGTGTCTTAACCTCCTGCTGTGTGTCTAACTCCTGCTGCTGTGTGTCTAACTCCTGCTGCTGTGTGTCTAACTCCTGCTGCTGTGTCTAACTCCTGCTGTGTGTCTAACTCCTGCTGTGTGTCTAACTCCTGCTGTGTGTCTAACTCCTGCTGTGTGTCTAACTCCTGCTGCTGTGTCTAACTCCTGCTGCTGTGTGTCTAACTCCTGCTGCTGTGTCTAACTCCTGCTGTGTGTCTAACTCCTGCTGTGTGTCTAACTCCTGCTGCTGTGTCTAACTCCTGCTGTGTGTCTAACTCCTGCTGCTGTGTGTCTAACTCCTGCTGTGTGTCTAACTCCTGCTGCTGTGTCTAACTCCTGCTGTGTGTCTAACTCCTGCTGTGTGTCTAACTCCTGCTGTGTGTCTAACTCCTGCTGTGTGCCTAACTCCTGCTGTGTGCCTAACTCCTGCTGTGTGTCTAACTCCTGCTGTGTGTCTAACTCCTGCTGCTGTGTCTAACTCCTGCTGCTGTGTGTCTAACTCCTGCTGTGTGTCTAACTCCTGCTGCTGTGTCTAACTCCTGCTGTGTGTCTAACTCCTGCTGTGTGTCTAACTCCTGCTGCTGTGTGTCTAACTCCTGCTGCTGTGTGTCTAACTCCTGCTGCTGTGTCTAACTCCTGCTGTGTGTCTAACTCCTGCTGTGTGCCTAACTCCTGGTGTGTGTCTAACTCCTGCTGTGTGTCTAACTCCTGCTGTGTGCCTAACTCCTGCTGTGTGCCTAACTCCTGCTGTGTGTCTAACTCCTGCTGTGTGTCTAACTCCTGGTGTGTGTGTCTTAACCTCCTGCAGTGTGTCTAACTCCTGCTGTGTGTCTAACTCCTGCTGTGTGTCTAACTCCTGCTGTGTGTCTAACTCCTCCTGGTGTGTGTGTGTGTGTCTTAGGTCTTAGTCTTCGCGGTCTTTGTGGACACTTAAGTGATTGTGTGCGAGTCTAACTCTGTGTGTGTGCATGTGTGTGTGTGTGCGCAGCCCCAGAGGCAGAGACCGAGCAGGTGGAGCTGGAGCCGGAGGGACTCGAGGCTGGGGCTGACTCTCCTCTGGAGGATGTTGTCTCCACCTCCCTGAAGAGGGGAAGCAGTATCCGACGCAGTCAGCACAACGGCAGGTAGGTCTGCGTGCGCATATGTGTAGGTAGGTAGGTTCTGTAGGTAGGTAGGTAGGTAGGTACTGTAGGTAGGTAGGTAGGTAGGTAGGTAAGTAGGTACTGTAGGTAAGTAGGTAGGTAAGTAGGTAGGTAGGTAGGTAAGTAGGTACTGTAGGTAAGTAGGTAGGTAAGTAGGTAGGTACTGTAGGTAGGTAGGTAGGTACTGTAGGTAAGTAGGTAGGTACTGTAGGTAGGTAGGTAGGTAGGTAGGTAGGTAGGTAGGTAGGTAGGTAGGTAGGTAGGTACTGTAGGTAGTTGGGTAGCTAGGTAGATAGGTAGGTACTGTAGGTAAGTAGGTAGGTAGGTAGGTAGGTAGGTAGGTAGGTAGGTAGGTAGGTAGGTAGGTAGGTAGGTAGGTAGGTACTGTAGGTAGTTGGGTAGCTAGGTAGGTAGGTAAGTAGGTACTGTAGGTAGGTAGGTAGGTAGGTAGGTAGGTAGGTAGGTAGGTAGGTAGGTAGGTAGGTAGGTAGGTAGATAGATAGATAGATAGGTAGGTAGGTAGGTAGGTAGGTAGGTATGTAGGTAGGTACTGTAGGAAGGAAGGGAAGGAAGGTAGGTAGGTAGGTAGGTAGGCATGTACTGTAGGTAGGACGGTAGGTAGTTACTGTTGGTAGGAAGGTAGGCTGGTACTGTACATAGGTAGGTAGGTCAGTAGGTTCTGTACGTAGATAGGTAGGTAGGTACTGCAGGTAGGTACTGCAGGTAGGTAGGTACTGTAGGTAGGTATGGGGGTTTCACACAAGAACTATACAGTAACAAATAAGTACTGTGTGCAATACCATGCCATGCATGCTGCCAATATGTGTGTGTCACACTCACAGAAATATTTAAGCCTAATCTTTTAGATTTATGTAATTTAATTGCATATAGAATTTCCACTCATTTACATTACATAGTTTGAATTTAAACAAACTAATAAACTTAATATGATTTGTATTTGTCAATGTAATAAAATGTATTAGTTTGAAATGCATAAAAGCAGGTTTATGTAAATAAAAACTATTTGTTTGAAATGCATTATAGGCAGATTTACAGGATAAACCCTATTTATTCAAAATGGATAAGATGCATGTACTTTTTATTAATAACCTAAGGATTTTAAATCCCATAAAATTTACGGTAAACAACTGGCAGCTGTGGTTGCCTGAAATCTACTGTAAAAAATATGGTCGAAATGTTCTTCTGTTAACAGTATACTTAAAAGTGAACTATAACATTTACAGTAAAAACTGGAAGTTTTGGCAAATACTTTTTTATTTACATTTATTCATTATTTAAATACCACAAAGTCAATACATACTTTGGACGTTGGCTTCAGCTTGCAGAACAAACATTTTGAATAATTGCAATCGTTACCAGAAAGCCACACATTCAATAACCAATGCATTCTACAGAATGGTAGGGATGGGACGTATGGCACTGACGCATCGATGCTTGTGTCGCAAAACCAATACGCACAGTTTCGAAAAAGTGTTTTTGAGCTTGTATCAAATTACGAAACCACGTGATAGATGACGTTCAATGCTTCAAACGTCACAAACTGGTTCGAAGTTTTGCCGCTCTTCTGAACCAGAGCAATAGAATGAAAGAAGCCGCCGCTTCTTGTTAAAGACAAATCTCACATTGCCAGAGAAGCAGCACCAGGCATCGCTCGAGTTTCTTCCATCGGTCATTATTATTTAGCCAAATCCGTATTGTAACAATTATAAATCCGTGCACCTGAGTGTTGTGTTAATTTATTGAAATGAAACGTAACATGATAGGACTAGGTAGGTCTATACAGTGCCCAGAAAACAAATGTTGATGATTCTTCAACATTGTCAACAGTAATAATAATTAGTAAAAATAAAGTCCCTCCACTTCACAATAGGCCTACATATCACAAATGTTAAGAATAAGAAAAAATCTGTATAATCTAGTTTAATTGATTTAAAAACCGTATCGTATAAAGTCCATCCACCCGCATCAACAGGTAACGGCTTTTTCGGTGGTGTAGCTGGTTAAAGCGTTGTACGACAACGTATTGACAAAGCGAGTCTGGTATCCCGAGTTCGCGCCTCGGTGCAGGGAACCTCGGAAGATATTCTTTAACTTTTACTGTGAGAAAATGATATAATTCTAACGGCCTTCAGATGTGTCACAACATTTTAATATGTGAGCACTAATATCAGATAAAAATGAACACATGTAGCCTTAATTAAAATATTAAATAACGTAGGGTAGTCTACCGTCGGAGACAACCACTACTGCTATGTGACGCTGTTCATTTTCAATGCACCGATAGTTCGGCTCTTTGGGCCGGCACAATGCGGAAAGAAACCACCAAAGCTTCACAAGGCATCGTTCGCCTATCCCTACAGAATGGATTAATTAACCAAATTCTTGGGTTAGGGTTAGAACTTTGTTATGGGCAGGGGGTGAGGGGTTCGGACAGAACTTCCCCAACTGCAAAAATAAATGATAGGAAACACTGCATAAGTACACATATAAACATAACTATTGCTATAGCCATCCTTTTCTTAACCAAACACTGCAATCTAAAGGAAAACCCAGGCCCATTCCAACCTATTGAGTTTACAGGCTTACGATAAACAGCCTGCTGTAAAAGCATTTAGGACACACAATATGCTATAACTTATAACAGTGATATATTCTCGGGCTAAACATATTTTTATGCATCTTCACCCCAACTGATGTTCTGGGCGTTGATAGTTGTTTGTTGTGTGGTCAAGGCCAGGGGTAACATCTGATGCACTCTCCCTAGTAGGCTACATAACTGTTGGCTGCTCAAATGACGTTGTGTCCTTGGGCAAGGCACTTCACCCTACTTGCCTCGGGGGAATGTCCCTGTACTGTCTGTAAGTCACTCTGGATAAGAGTGTCTGCTAAATGTCAATGTATTGCACTACTCAAGTAATTTTTTGATGAAGAAAAGAAAATCTAAGGAGACCTGTTGCTAAAGACTATAAAAAATCCATGAAAAAACTATGTGCCAAGATTTTTGAACAATGTATCTACATATATATATATATATATATATATATAGCATGGGCCAACATAATTATGACCATGATTCTTTATTAGGCTCCTTAACATCACTGCAAAAGAGCTGCAGTTCCTGTGCAGACAGGAGAACCTAGCAGAACAACCATCTCTCCAACTCTCCATCGTAGCCAAAGCCCACCTGAGAGGTCACGACAGCTAGCCAGACTCGTTAGATCAGAGAGGTATATTAACATCGCATTGTTTGAGTATCGTAAAAGTCGAGACTTCAGGACCCCGGGTTCTGTACTGGATGGAGTGCTACAGAGATGGCGTTCTGCTAGGTTGTCCTGTCTGCACAGGAACTGCAGCTCGTTTGCAGTGATTGTCTCTTATGTATGCACAAGAACACTGAAGCTATGCAAGTGTCTCTTTAGTACAGGTTTACTGTGCAACACTAGTTCACTCCAATTTTAATACTTAGCTATAAAAATAGCATTTGCATTCGCCTGACCCACAGCTGAGTTAGCTAATAGTTAATCCTAAATTTGGAGTCGGGAAAACCTACACATTTGTATATATAATTTGAACAGTACTTGCTACGAGTCTCTATCTGAGGCAACATACTCTATGTTCCTATTTTACTGACGCCAGCCGCAAATTAGCCACCCTATCTGAAGGTTCTAGCATCGACCATGTGAGACTTAGAGCTAGCTATAAAACTAGACGAAAATGTTTGGTATCATGACGGATTTACTGGATTTGGTTATTCAAAATAATGTAGTACGGTATTAACTGCACAAGTAAAACATAAGTACGCACACGGATTACTAGCAGATAAATTGGATGACTGCAGATATCTTACCGTTACAGAGCAAAAGTCACGATCCTGGAAGGCAGAACTGAGTTGAAATGGTGGAAAAGAAAAACGGTTGGGAAAGCGCGAAATCTGACGTCATTTCCACCTCAAAACGATTTCACTTCCCGAAAATTGCATGTAAACCAAGCAAGCCCCCACCCCTCGCCCCTCGGCTTGAAGCAACGGCCCCGGTGGATGTAGGTGGTATTGCATTTCGTGTTTGACTTCCGACTCTTCCGGTCGTTTTTATTCTATTAACTCCAGTCAACATTTACAAAACTATCTCCCCCAATAATTTTTGTTCGATTCTCGAACCTGGCTCATACTACTAGCTTTTTCATAGAATAATTTTTCCTGATCTTTGCTAAGTTTGAAACCAATCCAAAATGAGTAAACTAGCACCCCATTTATTTGATTACGTCAATAAAAGTTGCCTGCAAATGTGCTCGCGAATACTAACAGGGAACAAAAAAGAAATGGCTTGAGTTGCCTGCCCTGTTGTAGCAAGTTTAGCAAATGGTTGTCACACATACATGAAATGTTGTTAACCCTTTGATACACAAGCTATGCTTACCCCCTCTAATACACAACATGGGTCTAAAATGACCCGCATTCATTTCCTATGGTATTTCATGTATGGCTGAGTGTTTCTTTGCTATATTTTTTGAAACAATTCATTTTAGTTTTCAATATTTTAATTATTCATTAAGTATATTGTTTTTGATTACATCAAATCATTATAGATGTTTGTCTTTCTTACTTTCTGAGCAAAATGCGTTTTTGTATTACTACATCAAGTTTACAAACATGGGTCAAAAATGACCCATGTATATAAGTGTGACAAAAATAAAATACAAAGACAACATTTTGTAAAATAATCATTTTAGTAGGGATTTAGACCAGACACTAGTACATTTAACACTTAAAATATGTTTATTTGCCTCTGTCACATTTCATTGATAACCGATAACACTAATATTGAACTGTAGTGTAACTGTAGGTCAATGTGGTGAATGGGGGTACAGGGGTACAGCTCAATCTTACATTCCCATCTCAGTGCTTACATGCCTCACAAATGACAACAACATGTTTGTGCTCCTTGCACACAGGCCTGGTGCACTGGGAACACCAGCTGCTGGCCTTTCTATCTTTGGCAGCTGGGCAGATGTTGCACCTCTTCCTCTTCTTTTGGCGCGCCTGTCTGATGTCCTCCTGTGGCTGGGTGGTGGTTGGCTTCAGTGTTTGTATTCCACATCTTCCCATTGCCTCTATGATGTGTTTTTGAAGGTGGGGAGTTCCCTCCATGCACCTCTTCATGTGTGGCATGACAAGCTCTTTGCCCAGCTCCTTAATGAACAGCTGTCGTGCATTGGTCACACCACCCATGTAGTCAGGGTGTTGTGCAGTGAAGTACAAAAACTTGGTTTGTATATAAAGTAAGAAAGGAAAAATTAACAGAATGATTTCTGGTAATCAAAAACAATGTATTTAATGAATACCTGGAATATTACATGATAAAATACATTTATTAAAAAAAATATCCAAAGAAACACAAAGCCATGATCGGAATAACATAGGAAATGAATACGGGTCATTTTAGACCCATGTTGTGCATTAGAGGGGTAGTGTTACAAAAATGATTTTTATTCAAAAGGTAAGAAAGAAAAAATGAAAATAAGGACTTGTGATGACTAAAAACAAGTTAATTGAGGAATACCTGGAATACTGGACGATTAAATTATTTTTTTGCGAAGATATAGAAGATTTAAACTCTCTCGGGTCACTTTAGACCCATGTTGTGTATCAAAGGGTTAATATAGTTTATTCCCGTTATTTTAAAATAGATTAGATTTTTCGTAAAAACGTTCATGACATGATGGCAAATATTATATTATGTGAGCATAGATTGTTGACATGTCTATCTGGAGCAAAGACGAAGATTAATAGTACTTTAATTGATAACCACAATAGGAAATGATATATATATATATATATTTAAATAATATTAGTCTTGCCTTCAGAAGCTTTTGTTAAACACACCCATTATTCTTTTTTTGATCGTGTCAAAGCCAGACTGCTTTTGTGGGACAATGAAGGTCCTCGGTGACTCTATGTTTCACCCCCACTTATATCTGATGGAAACGTCTTGTATATAGTTCTGTTAATATGCCCCTTTCAAAGGCACGTTCAATAAAGTAGATAATATTTTAGACACACTTCTCAATTTATTACATTATTACCAAGTCTTGTTAGATCACGTTATATCCATTAATAGGCGTTTGGGTTAGGGTTCATGTAGGTTGAACATATAAAACACAAGCCACATTTCTACACTGATGTTAAATTGAAGGCAGTGTGATTTTCGTGGCATTTCGTTTGAATATAAAGTTGACAGTAAGCTATGGTAAGTCTGCATTATGGAAGATTGCTGTTACAAAAATAACTATTAAGCTTTCTTTGCCTGGACAGAACAACAACGGAGCTAAGTGTTCATGTTAACAGTTTATTTAATCCGATACAATGCGTTGGAAATCATACTCAAATCACGAAGAAAAAAAACAACATATGTGATGAGTTCCATCTAGAATAGACCTATATTTAGCCCTATAGTCTATTTCTAAAAAACAAGTGAATGGAATACTATACAGTGACAGCATACATTTCCGTAAAGTTTGCATCATGTCTCTGATTCTTATCGGACTTGTACCCCATTCTGCCACTGCAATGCCTTAGCTCACACGCTCGCGACCATATAAATCTATGCTCGCGACTGGTTGTCGCAAAGTATGACGTGTACAGCTAGTTGCAAGCGTGCACAAGGTCTCAGAGCTAGGGAAAAAAAGAGCCACTGTTTAAAGCTAGACTGGAAGAGTCGGAAGTGGAAAGATGGCGCGGTCCAGTTTCGTACTCTCGCTTGCCTCACTGTGCCACTGAGCACTTTTCATATAAATGAATGGGGACGCCATCTTGGAAGACAAAAGTTGCTTCCTCTAGTTATATTAACTCATCCATCCATCCATCATCTTCCGCTTGTCCGGGGGTCGGGTCGCGGGGGCAGCAACCTAAGCAGGAAGGCCCAGACTTTCCTCTCCCCGGCCACTTCCACCGGCTCTTCCTGGGGGACCCCGAGGCGTTCCCAGGCCAGCCGAGAGACATAGTCCCTCCAGCGTGTCCTGGGTCTTCCCCGGGGCCTCTTCCCAGTGGGACGTGCCCAGAACACCTCACCAGGGAGGCGTCCAGGAGGCATCCTTATCAGATGCCCGAGCCACCTCAACTAGCCCCTCTCGACGCGGAGGAGCAGCGGTTCTACTCTGAGCCCCTCCCGGATGACCGAGCTTCTCACCCTATCTCTAAGGGAGAGCCCGGACACCCTGCGGAGAAAACTCATTTCGGCCGCTTGTATTCGCGATCTTGTTCTTGCGGTCACTACCCACAGTTCGTGACCATAGGTGAGGGTAGGAACGTAGATCGACTGGTAAATAGAGAGCTTCGCCTTTCGGCTCAGCTCCTTCTTCACCACAACGGACCGATGCAGAGCCTGCATCACTGCGGACGCCGCACCGATCCGCCTGTCGATCTCGCGCTCCATCCTTCCCTCACTCGTGAACAAGACCCCGGGATACTTGAACTCCTCCGCTTGGGACAAGATCTCCTCCCCGACCCGGAGATTGCACTCCACCTTTTTCCGGTCGATAACCATGGCCTCAGATTTGGAGGTGCTGATTCCCATCCCAGCCGCTTCGCATTCGGTTGCGAACCGCTCCAGTGAGAGCTGGAGGTCACGGCCCGATGAAGCCAACAGGACCACATCATCCGCAAAAAGCAGCGACCCGATCCTGAGGTCCCCAAACCGGACCCCCTCAACGCCCTGGCTGCGCCTAGAAATTCTGTCCATATAAGTTATGAACAGAATCGGTGACAAAGGGCAGCCCTGGCGGAGTCCAACCCTCACCGGGAACAAGTTCGACTTACTACCGGCAATGCGGACCAAACTCTGGCACCGGTCGTACAGGGACCGAACAGCCCCGATCAGGGAGTCCGGTACCCTGTACTCCCGGAGCACCCCCCACATGAGCCCCCGAGGGACACGGTCGAACGCCTTTTCCAAATCCACAAAACATGTGTAGACTGGTTGGGCGATCTCCCATGCACCCTCCAGAACCCTGCCGAGGGTATATAGCTGGTCCACAGTTCCACGGCCAGGACGAAAACCACATTGCTCCTCCTGAATCCAAGGTTCGACAATCCGACGGACCCTCCTCTCCAGCACCCCTGAATAGACTTTCCCAGGGAGTCTGAGGAGTGTGATACCCCTGAAGTTGGAGCACACCCTCCGGTCCCCCTTTTTAAAGAGGGGAACCACCACCCCGGTCTGCCAGTCCAGAGGCACTGTCCCTGATGTCCACGCGATGTTGCAGAGTCGTGCCAACCAAGACAGCCCTACAACATCCAGAGCCTTAAGGAACTCCGAGCGGACCTCATCCACCCCAGGGGCCTTGCCACCGCGGAGCTTTTCAACCACCTTGGCGACCTCAGCCCCAGAGATAGAAGGGCCCCCCCCAATGTCCCCAGACTCTGCCTCCACGTCGGAACGCGTGTCGGTGGGATTAAGGAGGTCTTCAAAGTATTCCTTCCACCGATCCAGGACGTCCCCCATCGAGGTCAGCAGCGCACCATCCCCACCATATACAGCGTTGACAGTGCACTGCTTCCCCCTCCTGAGTCGCCGGATGGTGGTCCAGAACCTTTTCGAAGCCGTTCGGAAGTCATTCTCCATGGCCTCGCCGAACTCCTCCCACGCCCGGGTTTTTGCGTCCGCGACCGCCAAAGCCGCATTCCGCTTGGCCTGCCGGTACACATCAGCTGCCTCTGGAGTCCTACCAGCCAACAAAGTCCGATAGGCCTCCTTCTTCAGCTTGACGGCTTCCCTCACCTCCGGCGTCCACCACCGAGTCCGAGGGTTACCGCCGCGACATGCACCGACCGCCTTGCGTCCGCAGCTCCGGTCAGCCACCTCAACAATGGAGGCCCGGAACATGGCCCATTCGGACTCAATGTCCCCGGCCTCCCCCGAGACATGGTCGAAGCTCTCCCGGAGGTGGGAGTTAAAGCTCCTTCTGACAGGGGATTCTGCCAGCCGTTCCCAGCAGACCCTCACATTACGTTTGGGCCTGCCAGGCCTGACCGGTGTCTTCCCCCACCATCGTAGCCAACTCACCACCAGGTGGTGATCAGTTGACAGCTCCGCCCCTCTCCTCACCCAAGTGTCCAAGACATTCGGCCTCAGATCCGACGACACGACTACAAAGTCTATCATCGAACTGAGACCTTGGGTGTCCTGGTGCCAAGTGCACATATGGACACCCTTATGCTTGAACATGGTGTTCGTTATGGACAAGCCGTGTCTAGCACAGAAGTCCAACAACAAAACACCGCTCGGGTTCAGATTAGGGGGGCCGTTCCTCCCAATCACACCCCTCCAGGTCTCACTGTCATTGCCCACATGAGCATTGAAGTCCCCCAGGAGGACGAGGGAATCTCCGGGAGGAGCGCTTTCCAGCACCCCTCCCAAAGACTCCAAAAAGGGTGGGTACTCTACACTGCCATTTGGTGCATAAGCACAAACAACAGTGAGGACCTGTCCCCCCACCCGAAGGCGGAGGGAGGCTACCCTCTCGTCCACCGGGGTGAACCCCAACGTACAGGCGCCGAACCGAGGGGAAACAAGTATTCCCACCCCAGCTCGACGCCTCTCACCGAGGGCAACTCCAGAGTGGAAGAGAGTCCAGCCCCTCTCAAGGAGACTGGTTCCGGAGCCGATGGCCGCCGCCCGTCTCGCACTGCACTCGACCCCCATGACCCCTCCTGCGCATGGTGAGCCCACTGGAAGGGGGTCCCACGTTGTCTCTTCGGGCTGTGCCCGACCGGGCCCCATGGGAAAAGGCCCGGCCACCAGGCGCTCGCCATCGAGCCCCACCCCCGGGCCTGGCTCCAGGGGGGGGCCCCGGTGACCCGCTTCCGGGCAGGGGCAACTGAGAACCATTGTTAGTTTTCTTCATGGTAGTTTTTTGAGCCACGCTTTGTCTGATCCTTCGCCTGGAACCTGTTTGCCTTGGGTGACCCTACCAGGGGCATAAAGCCCCCGACAACATAGCTTCCAGGATCATTAGGACACGCAAACCCCGGTGAGGGAGTCGGGCTAGTAATCTGAAGGTTGCCAGTTCGATTCCCATCCGTGCCAAATGACGTTGTGTCCTTGGGCAAGGCACTTCACCCTACTTGCTTCGGGGGGAATGTCCCTGTACTTACTGTAAGTCGCTCTGGATAAGATTCATCCTACCTGTCGGGAAGATCCTACCAGGTTTCCTGGGGAGGCAAACTGTCAGGACCTCGCCAGCTCTCCACGTGTCCCACAGGGCTCCGTCCTTGGACCCCTCCTCTTCTCTCTGTACACCACCTCACTTGGACCAATCATCACCTCCCATGGCTTCTCCTACCACTGCTACGCTGACGACACACAGCTGTACCTGTCATTCCCCCCGACCGTTCCGGGGATCTCAGCTAGGATTGAGGCCTGCCTCACAGACATCTCCGCCTGGATGACCGAGCACCACCTCCAGCTGAACCTCGCCAAAACAGAACTTCTCATCATCCCGGCTAAACCCTCCATCTCCCACGATCTCTCAATCACCCTGGGATCTGCGACGGTGACCCCTTCATCCTCTGCCAGGAACCTTGGGGTTACCATGGATGACGAGCTCTCCCTCACGGCCCACATTGAGGTCTCCCGGTCGTGTAGATTCACCCTCTACAACATCCGGAAGATCAGGAGATACTTGTCTGAGCACTCCACCCAGCTGCTAGTCCAAGCACTTGTCCTCTCCAAGTTGGACTATTGCAACTCGCTGCTCGCTGGTCTCCCAGCATGTGCAACCCGCCCTCTTCAGAGGATTCAGAACGCAGCGGCCCGCCTGGTCTACAATCTACCCAGACACTCCCATGTTACCCCGCTCCTCATCTCTCTCCACTGGCTACCTATCATGGCCCGTATCAGATTCAAGACCCTGGTATTGACCTTCCGAGCAGTGAACGGGACTGCACCCGTCTACATCAAGTCTCTCCTGCAGCCTTACACCCCCACCCGTCACCTACGGTCTTCTTCAGACAACCGCCTGGTGGTCCCACCGCTCAAGACCGCCCGGTCCCAACACAAGCTCTTCTCCTGTCTGGCCCCCCAGTGGTGGAATCAACTCCCCACCACTCCTCCATCAGAGATACTCTCCACCTTCAAGAAAAGGCTCAAGACGCACTTGTTCCGGGAGTACAACGGTACTTAGGAATGGTTCGCTTGACCCGATGTCAGTTTCCTCAAGGATCACAATGACTCTTGCTTAGAGACTTGTTGCTCTTGTGGTTAGTGGTAACTGTTTAAAATTTTTGTTCTCGCTGTGATATATTGTTTTTATTACTGTTGCTTGCTTTTTTCCACAGGTACACTTGCACTTATAGCGGTTCATGTTGTTTAATTGTAACTTGTTTAACTACATGCTCTTATGGTTCTTCCCTTTGGCACTTACTTTGGTTGTTCACAATGTGTGCTTCATGTTTTGGCTACTCGCGATGTTTTTTTGGCTATCTTGTTGTTATGATCAGTGACCTATGCACTTTGTAAAGCTCTCTCTTGGAAGTCGCTTTGGATAAAAGCGTCTGCTAAATGAATAAATGTAAATGTAAATAAGAGCGTCTGCTAAATGACTAAATGTAATATATTTAAGAATTAATAGACTTATGCTAATTCTAAGACATTTTAATGAATAAATTTTGAAACAATGACTATTTAAATCAAATCTAATAGATGGAAATACTTAATTATAAAATATGCCATGATTCATTTCTGTGAGTGCAGGTTTAGCATTATCTTGGGTCATATCGCTATCATATCTTCCTTCCCCACATCCATGCACTGAGGAGAGGGAACACTGGAAGGAGGGATGTGTGTCAGGAAGGATAGGATTACTTTCAATAGCTTGAATGACAGAATTTCAATAAATTCAAAATGTACTACAAAATTTACTTGTACAAAAATGTCCTTAAATGATTCATTACTAATTTCAATTGTGTGTGTGGCGTGTGTAAAGGTATGTGTTTGTGGTGTGTGTTAATAATTCTATTATTATTGAGTGTGTTTCTAATTGTGTGTGTGTTTGTGTGGGCGTGTGTGGGTGTGTTGCGTGTGTGCGCGCGTGTGGGTGTGTATACAGTGTCAGGTTGAGGAAGAACAGCTCCATACAGAAACCCCAAAACCCTGATGAGACCAAGAAAGGACAGAGGCTCATTGAGAAGGAAACCATGGAAACTGGTCAGGTAAGTCATACACACTCTCTCACACACACACACAGACTCACACACACACTTACTAATTCACTCACCCACCCACACACAATAACCATTCCCCCTCTTGTCCAGGTGAAATTCTCACTATATATCCAATACCTGAGTGCCATGGGCTGGGTCTACTCCTCCATGGTTTTCCTGGTCTACTTCATCCAGAACATTGCTTTCATCGGCCAGAACTTGTGGCTCAGCGACTGGACCAATGATGCGGTGGAGTACTTCAACATGACCTACCCCACCTGGAAGAGGGACACCAGAGTGGGCATATTCGGAGTGCTAGGCGTGGCCCAAGGTAACCATGCAAAACCCCCTTGCTAAAAATCACAAATTTCACTGGATAACAATTGATAAATGTATTTATTATTATGCAAAATATTCTCAGCTCAGTGGTTGAACAGGTGAAATGCATCTGCCTCACACTTACATTTAGTCATTTAGCAGACGCTCTTATCCAGAGCGACTTACAGTAAGTACAGGGACATTCCCCCGAGGCACGTAGGGTGAAGTGCCTTGCCCAAGGACACAACGTCAGTTGGCATGACCGGGAATCGAACTGGAAACCTTCGGATTACCAGCCCAATTCCCTCACCGCTCAGCCACCTAACTCCTCTTCTGTTCCTAACACTTCTGTTCCTCCAGCAGCTGTTCTCCAGGGAGACAGAGGGCCCTATCTTGCACCCAGCGCAATTACATTTGTACACCGAGGCCTGTATCATTCCTATTGTGCACTCGACGCACAGCGGACTTTTACCATCCACAGACGCACGTAAATAAGGACGAAGCTTATTTATGTGGGTTTCTCCCATCCCCATACAATGTCATTTCTCTGTCTTTTACGGCCCTGACTAGAACGTCGGTCTCCTCGGCTGTAAACCGCTGCTGGCGTGCGCCTGGCATATTCCCCCGTTATAATAACAATCCGCCATGGAACAAGCGCGCCTGCTTTTAAAGGGAATGTGAGATTTTGCTCTGATTAGTTTATTGCACGTTACGCCCAAACCACACCTATGGGTAATGTAGGTACTTCAGACCAACCCATTTTAGATTTGCGTCTGGCGCAAGAGTCATTTAACCCGCCGGTATAATAGTAACAGCGCCCGAGTTCCGCCCACAAAGTTAGGCCTACTTGCGTTTTGCGTTTGATACTAGCGTTTCAGATCGTTTAAATAGGGCCAGTGTGTGTGTGTTTGCAGAAAACCCCCCACACAGATACCCAGACAAGGGTTGTCTTTATCACCCACAAATGAGGGGGCGTTTCTCCACAGGGGGTAAAGCCCTCCTTTTGATGGTTGATGAAGGGCTCAGAACGACACTGTTCACACCTGCCGCCTTAACAACATCGTCAAAAAATATAAATGTTATCGCACAATGTTAACCCCAGAAAGCGGTTTTAACAAACTGTGAACCTAACCTGAACTCTGAGTTGATTTACCCTAAAATGGGAAACTCTGACTATTCGGTTCGAGAACAGTTGATTTGAATCACTATACAGGGTCTTCAAAACACAGTTTGAGATTTGTTAAACCTTTATTGTATTTGTGAAAATGCAAAAAGAATTGTGCTTGCTTGAACCCCAGAATCACTGCTTGTAGCTACCATTTTCCCCTGCTGTCTCTTTGCATTTGAGAGCCAGCAGTCTTGCGCAGCAGTTCAGTCAGTGTATAAAGTAGTGGGAATCCTGTCAAGAACCCAACCCCCCCTGTCACCCTCTACCCAAGCATCACTGCTCATATGATTGTAGGCATACGAGAAATCCTTTTACATAACCTACAGTATGCCAGAATGTAACTTACACCACACCCCTATCTAGACTTGAGTCAAGATAATCTTCCAAGTCCTTTCCGTACACTTTCCTCACCCCCGTGAGGGGTTTGTGATTGGATGGGAAGGTGTGGGCACTGTGGAAGAAATTTGGATTTCCTGTGTGCTTACATTAATCACAAATCATTAGAACTAGTCTTTGGATACTAGTTAGTACATTTATCGTGTAAGCTTGCTATTAATAACAGTATATTGTGTCTATGTGTCAGGTTAATAGATGTTCAGGGTCAGAAGAAAGTACTGGCTAAACGGTCCTTGTCATGACTACAAGGAGAGCTCCAACTATGAACTCTCTAGTGTGAAAGTTGTTATGTGTTGGAAGCAGTGAATCTTTTTCTCTGAGACTGTTGTAACGTCATTCCTGCCTGACTGTCACAATCTATGTTTACATTCTTGTGCCCTATAAAAGATGGTCCTCCGGCTTTCGGAGTGGAGAGAGACCTGGTGGAGACCTAAGCTTGGTGTTGTGTTGTCATTTATGGTCAGAAGACTGGTTTTCTCTCCCAATCTGCAGATTGATAAATACGTATTAAAATCCAGAACTTAACTGAACTTAGTCACTCCGTTTATGAAGAGACGGACAAAACACTTTCTTCATCAGCACGGATCCTCCACTCCCGGCTGTTTGGCAATGTCAGTCACTGTCAGAAATAGTCATCATATTGAGCTGTCATAGATCCCCAAAGTACCTGAGTTGGTAGAAGAAAAATAAAAAAGATGTCCTGATTCTTCACATAAATGTGATTTGTTCTAAATTGGTTCTTTATCCTGCTGGCTCTTCAAGCTGTGTTCTGTTATGGTCTTACTCTGGCAGCCTGTGATGGGGTTGTAGGAATGGGGTATATGAGTTTGAAAGTGGACACTCTATAGAGTTAGACTAAGGATCACCTGACTGACTGTCTCCCTCCCCCTCTCTCTCCCCCCCTCTCTCTCTTCCCTCCCCAGGGTGTTTTGTGTTCCTGGGGACCCTCCTCCTGGCCAACGGCTCCATCTCTGCATCACGTATCCTCCACTCCCGGCTGCTGTCCAACATCCTCCGAGTGCCCATGGTCTTCTTCGACACCACGCCATCAGGCAGGGTGGTCAACCGCTTCGCCAAGGTAGCCACCAGCCGGTGCCAACCTTGCACACAACCAACATCACTTCATTGTAAATAGTGCACACAAAAATGTAACCGCAACATGATACAACTGAGTCTAATAAACTATATGGCTCAATTAAACACGAACAGCACCATCCGTGCTAAACCTAAACCCCTGAGACAGGCTATCCCATCAGTTAAAAAGTAAAAGATTGTTGCGTGGGAAATGATTGGATTGAAATCCATTCAATAGGCCTTAATCTATGACTTACATCTAAGAAAGGAGTCTTTTGCTCACAATGAACGTTTATTGGATCTTTTATTTTGGCTCGTTTTTATCTCGGGGGGACAGCGCTTCTGTTCTGCTTCAGTGTGAGGGGATCAAAGTAACACTGGCTGATCACCGGCTCCCAGCAGAGAATTTGTTTGTGGTGTAAATGAGAATAGGACATATCTCCCATCGTCTTCATACCTGCCTTGTTCCCGTGGGAAGCGTTGTTAATAAGCTCCCGTCCTGTTTGGCTCAGGACATGTTCACGGTGGACGAAGCGATCCCCAACTCCTTCCGCTCCTGGATCCTGTGCCTTCTGGGTGTGGTCGGGACCCTCTTCGTCATCTGCCTCGCAACGCCCTTCTTCACCATTGTCATCATCCCTTTGGCCGTCGTCTACTACTTTGTGCAGGTGAGAGACAAGGGGCGCGCGGGGGGGGGGGGGGGGGGGGGGGGGCGGTGGAGGAGGAGGGAGAGGAGAAGTGAAGTGAAGAGTAGAAGGAGAGGGTCAAGGGGGGGAACAGAAGAGGGTAGGTAGAGGAGAGTTGGGGGGGGGGGGGGGGGGTCTATCCGTCCACTGCAAACACGTATCATATTCTCATGTGGGTTAGTGCATGACATGTGCACCAGCAGATACTATTTTAAAAGAAATCCCTGCATTAAAATAATGTATCATGACAGTTTGTATGATTTGGTCATTTATTATCAAACTAGCATTTCATTATCACGGCAAACAATTACACTGCACTAAACTGTAAGTGTAAATGTAAAGTGAAAATAACAAAACCAGTCAGTATGATGACTTGAGCGAATATCATTCACGTCTTACTAAAACAGAGGCCACGCGAAAGGGAATGAGGAAACTGTTTCCTCTACAAAAAAATACAATGCGGGTCACGTGGAAGACTTGTAGAAAGACAGAGTCGGGAAATGAACAAATCGTTCGTTTCCTCTAGCTACCACTACAGAGCCTATGCAGGTCACGTGAAAAATTATCCAAAGACTCGTAGAAAGACCGAGTTGGGAAATGAACGAATCGTTCGTTTCCTCTAGCTACCACTACAGAGCCTATGCAGGTCACGTGAAAAATGATCCAAAGACTCGTAGAAAGACCGAATCGGGAAATGAACGAATCGTTCCCTCTAGTGTTTCCTCTAGCTACCACTACAGAGCCTATGCAGGTCACGTGAAAAATTATCCAAAGACTCGTACCGAAGACCGAGTCGGGAAATGAACGAATAATTTCTGTTTACTTGGATGAGCCTATGCAACAGTCCCGATGCACCCAATTGAACCCTGCTTTGCTTTGTCTTCCACCCCCCTCACCTCTGTCCTCTCCTCTGCCCCTCCTCCACCCTTCCTCTACCTTTTCCCCCCGCTGCAGCGTTTCTACGTGGCGACCTCCCGCCAGCTGCGTCGTCTGGACTCGGTGTCTCGCTCGCCCATCTACTCTCACTTTGGGGAGACGGTGTCAGGCCTGTCGGTCATCCGGGCGTACGGACACCAGGACCGCTTCCTCCAGCACAACGAGAAGACCATCGATGAGAACCTGAAAAGTGTCTACCCGTGGATAGTCTCCAACAGGTCTGAGTCAACACACGCGCACACAAACACTCCCACACAAACACACACTCCTACTCACACACACAGACACACACACTCATGCACAGACACATGCAGGCACAAACACACACACTCCCACACACACCACCACAAACATATACAGCCAAAGACACACAAACATATACAAACATATACACTCACAGAAAAAAACACATACATAGTGTAATACAAATTTAGGTTGTATGTGTTTCAACTGTGATTGAATTATTACCACACAAGGGAAATCATTGTGGATGTGGATGAAACTGTGAAAAAAGGCATAAATCTAGCGTACACATTTACCCAAATTATTCAGACTAATGCAATAATGGTAACGGTAAAAATAGGCTAATGGTAAACACTCCTGTTTTACCGAAGCTAATTTATGTGGCTTTCTCAATGTCACGTCTCTGTCTTTTACGGCCCTGACGAGAACGTCGGTCTCCTCGGCTGTGAACCACTCCTGGCATGCGCCTGGTAATTCCGCCATTATAATAACAATCCGCCATGGAACAAGCGCGCCTGCTCTTAAAGGGAATATGACGCTCTGGTTGGTTTATTGCACGTTACGCCCAAACCACACCTATGAGTAATGTAGCTACTTACATTTACATTGCATTTACTTCAGACCAACCCATTTTAGATTTGCGTCGGGCGCAAGAGTCATTTATCTCGCCGGTATAATAGCAACAGCGCCGGAGTCCCGCCCACAAAGTTACTTGCGTTTCGCGTTTGATACTTGCTTTTCAGATCGTTAAAATAGGGCCCCTAGAGTTTGTGTGCTGATGAGAAGCATCTGTATTACCTTTTCCTGATCAAACATCCATTGTGGAGAAGAATGTAACCCATGCCTATATTGATTAACTGTGTGTGTGTTTGTGTGCATGTATGTGTATGTGTGTGTCCAGGTGGTTGGCCATTCGTCTGGAGTTCCTGGGGAATCTGGTGGTGTTCTTCTCAGCACTGTTTGCAGTGATCTCCAGAGACTCTCTGGACAGCGGTCTGGTTGGCCTCTCTATCTCATACGCTCTCAATGTGAGTCTGACTATACAATCTCTCTCACACACACACACACACACACACACACACACACACACACACACACACACACACACACACACACACACACACACACACACACACACACACACACACACACACACACACACACACTGGAGCAACCTCACTGAGACCCATAAGGGTAGTGCAAATAAAAGATAGAAAAAAACTCAGGAAGGTAAAAACTAGAATGGCGGCCATCAAAGTGTCAGTTCTCCGGGGTCAGGTGAATGACAGAGCCCTTTAGGTGGAGAGAAGGAGTCGGGCTGTGACCTGTAAGCTTGGCTGGTTGCGCCCTGGGCCCCGTTCGTCATAAGGGTTGAAGCTAAGTTAATCAATTGTCCCTTTAGCCCGTTAACATTAGCGAGATGAGTGAGAACAGCAAATATCGGTTCGTCAACGGCTGATCCGCATCCAAATCATGTGGTTAATTTCAATCAGGCTAAACTTATCAGGGAAATTGCACGTGCACGTCCTACTTCAAAAGGCAGGAAAGGTCGATCACCAAAACCGTGATTTTTTAACGGTATGATGGCGGAAAAGACGAAAGAGAGAGCGTTGATAGGCTATTTTCGCCATCCGAGCAAACTATTATAATGAGTCTCTAAGAAGACAATAAGCATATTATCATGGCTAAGTCAAACACCGCCACCGCTGCCAGAGCAAGACAAGCAGCTTGGCCAAAAATTGCCGATAAGCTAAATGCGAAAGTTTTGGGGAAATGTATAGGCTCATCTTAAGTGCCTCATTACCCCAATCAATCAGATCACATTTCTTTAAATGTGCCTGCTGGTATAGACTTAATGGAAATTAATAATCGAATGAGATCTTGCTAGTGAAAATAATGATCTCAACTCTTTCAGAATAAGTAGGCTAGATAAAAACAAGGCCAACGAGTATCTAATTGATACGAATTCATAGACAATTATGAGGATATATGTAGGCTACTGCGCTTATATCATGTACTATATATGTGTATATGCATGTAGGCCTATGTGTAAATCCCTCTTTGATTTAATTGACTGGGACATGGCCAGGGAATATGATGAATTGATTCATCAGCTGGTTAAGCGCCAAGTACACTTTTCTTACAGCAACGCATGCTGCGGCTTTGCCAATGTTTTCTGCATCGCCTATGCTGTATAAAAATGTAGCCTATAGCCTACCTGACGCAAAAAAACCTCAAGGCTATGCAGTCTGAAGCACAGTTAAAGTGTCAAGTAGCTTTATTGTCAATTTCTTCACATGTCAAGACATAAAAAGGAATCGATATGACGTTTCCCACTCTCCCACAGTGAAAAAAAAGCACAGGCACAACAGATAAGACAAGACATTTCGTAAAACATAGCGTTACATATTCACATACAGCAGCATAAGCTCATAATAAAGCATAAAGCTTGCTGCGGCGTGTGATATATTTGCAATGTACGGCCCGAGAAGGTCTTGCAAATAAATGAGTCCTTGTCGGCTGAATCGATATCGCTCAAACAAGAACTCATCCTTGTGAAATAAAGGATCTTGGCAATCGCGAAGAACTCTATTGGTATGGAAAGCTAATCGAACTAAAATATAGCTCCTTGGTCAACTGGGTCTCTCAAAAAGGGAGCTGCCATGTTATTTTCCGGGGGTGTGGCAAGCTTATCCAGCTACACTTACGTTAGCCTGCTCTGGAGCAGGTTAGTGCTAATTGATATGTTACTATGGTGATTTATCGAAAGTTGCTTCCACGAACCAAAAAGAGGGGCGTTTTTTTTTATCTTAGCCTGAAAATTAGCTCGCTAAACCGCTTAGCGAGCTACGACGAATACCCCCCTGGTCTCCATCAAGTCGTGCCATGGCTGGCCTTTTGTAGTGCGGGAGACTGACAAGGAAAGGAGCTACTCTGGGCCTCAATTATCCCTGGAGCTTGAAGTCTGGGAGAGTTGCTGCTCACAAAGAGTTTTTAGCTCTGGCTGGTGACGCTGTCCCCGGCTGCCACGACACACACACACATCCCGCGTACACACACACACACACCCTGCGCACACACACACACCCCACGTACACACAAACACACACACCCTGCATACACACAAACACACCCTGCGTACACACACACACATACATGCACAAACTTGCCCCCACACATGAGGCAGAGAATAAAAACAGGGCTGGCCTCTTACCTAAGTAAGCAAAATGATGATGATGATGATGATGATGATGACACTATATGACCTTTGACCCATCATCCTCCAGGTGACACAGACGCTGAACTGGCTGGTGAGGATGACCTCAGAGCTGGAGACAAACATTGTTGCTGTGGAGAGAGTTAGCGAGTATACCGAGATAGACAATGAGGTGAGAAACAAAAAAAGCGTAAGAATTTCAGAGGTGTGTGTGTGTGAGAGAGAGAGAGATACTGTACACTCTTGCCTAAACCTAAGTACAACCAGCTGTGTAGATCAAATATAACCAGTAAGAGACCAACATGTATTCCGTTCCTACCTCAGTTTGTACCTCAAGTGTCACAAACGCAGAGAGCCAGATCTTATCTCTTTATTTGGAATGGCATTTTAACCTAGCAACAGGTCTAGCGACCTGGGGATGAAGGCTGGAGTTTATGGACTGGGGGGTTGGAGGCTACGGACAGATCTGACAGGCTTGTGGATATAGGCTGGCAGATGAAGGCTGGGGGCTGTGTTACAGAAGCTAGGTTATGGGGACTGGGGGTAGGTTATGGAGGCTAGGGGCTTGGTTATGAAGGCAAGGAGTGAGGTTACGGAGGCTGGATACTCATTGTACAGATTTTGAATCGATTGGGGAGCACCACTCTCTGCAGAGTTTGTGTGTAATGTTGGGAGAGCTCCACAGGGTTCTGTCTGAGCTAACATCACCTGCCACAGACAGGTGCACAGGTCTGAGAGAAAGTGAGTCCTTGTCTCATCCAACACGGTCACCAGTTCAATACTGGTGACCTCCTGAATCTCACCCAATGACCTCCCTGTGTGTGTGTGTGTGTGTGTGTGTGTAGGCTGCCTGGGTAACAGACATCAGACCGGATAAGAAGTGGCCCGAGGCTGGGAGGCTGCGCTTTGAGAACTTCAAGGTCCGCTACCGACCTGAACTAGACTTGGTTCTGCATGGCATTACCTGTGACATCGACAGCACTGAGAAGGTAGGTGTGTGTGTGTGGGTTTAAATATGTGTGTGTATCTGTTTCCGACACAGTAAAATGGGAGCAACACTGTCCTTTGTTGTCCTGAACAGTCCAAATAAGAGTCTTCAAATGCAGGAGTTCTACTGACAGAGGAATTAAAGTTGTGCTGTAAAAAGCAAGCTTTACCTCTAAGCCAATCAGCTGTTAAGATGGAGTCATGTGCTTCAGATGCTCTGCCATGGCTGAATGGGCAGATTTGTAGAATGACTGATACAGGAAGGACATGACTAGATAGATGGAATTGCTGTAGAGATGGATAGAAGGATGGATACTGTGAAGAAGAAGATCGATGAAAAGACATGACAGGTTGTGCCAGGGACTGTGCCGGCCCGGGGTGAAAGCGTTAAAAAAAACCTCAGAGTTCAGCTGCCAAATGTGGCAGTCCATCAAATAAATGTTAGATCTGAAATAGCACCCCCCTAATTTCAGTTAATTTAATAATTACACACAATTTGCATGTGATTTTGGCTTCAAAACACAGTTGTGACAACTCACACTACTGTGTCTATTGTAAACTTCAAACTGTGGTACGGTGGCAGGAAATCATAAAACACAGTAAAACACAATGGCAAATAGGAAAACAAAACAGCAAGTAGGAAAACACAACAGCAAATAGGAAAACACAACAGCAAATAGGAAAACACTTTAACAAATCATGAAACACAACGGCATTAACTTCTACCGGAAAAGGTAGGGCCTATCTAGCAGAGGACGGACCCTCCTGATTGGACAGACGGACAAACAGGAAGGAGAGGTGAAAAACACGGAAAAGCGCCTATTTTGAAAACATGAGTATTCCCGAAGATACTTACACTATTTTTAGGAATTATTTCGATGCAGGGCATACATACGACGTGATAGTTGATATTTTGTCAACCAATAACAACATCAGGATAAGTATACGCACTTTGAAGTTGACCAACAGCTTACTCAGTGTCTCCTGTCGGTGAGGCTGCGTAAGCGCACATACAGTACGTATATCGCCTGATCACTGTAGTCTTTCAGGACTAAAGATTTCCTACCGGTCAACACATTCATCTATTTATTTTTAAAGTTTTGATTTACCTCACGCGGGACGGACTGACACAGCCGAATGGCTGGGTTTGGACCGCGGCCCAGGTCTGGTCTACCTGAACACCAGCCACCAGACTATTCCACAAAATGTTCCCAAAGTTTGGATTTTGGATAAAAAAGTGTCTGCCAAATGATTTGTCATTAATCTGCTCTAGATTGTCATTTAATGGAAATGGCTCTGTGTAACTGAAGTGTAACGGATCAATTGTAGGTTTTCAGTTTCTGAAGATGTATGCTTACATGAGGACTCTCCAACTCTACTCCTGGAGAGCTACCTCCCTTTACGTCTTCACTCCAACACTAATCTAGCACAATGATTCTAATAATTACCGGGTGTTGTGTAAAAAGCGAAATTGGTTGCAGCCAGTTGGAGCAAATATTTACTGGAAGCTAGCTCTCCTGGAACAGGGTGGGAGAGCCCTGGTTCTCAAGGTTGTGTCTCCCCCTCCCCCCCCCCCCCTCCCCACACACACACACACACACACAGATTGGCATCGTGGGTCGGACCGGAGCAGGGAAGTCCAGTCTCACCAACTGCCTGTTCAGGATCATCGAGGCAGCAGAGGGGCGGATCTTCATCGACGGCATGGACATCTCTACCCTGGGGCTTCACGACCTGAGGAGCAGACTCACCATCATACCACAGGTACACACACACACACACATAGTCACACATAGTCTCACACACACACACACACACACACACACACAGTCTCACACAGTCTCACACACACACACAGTCTCACATACACACACACACACACACACACACACACATACTCACACACTCACCATCATACCACAGGTAACTAACACACTCACATACACCATCATAGCACAGATACATACACACACCCCATCATACTACAGGTAACTAACACACACACACACACACACTCACACACTCACCATCATACAACAGGTACACACACACATTCACAGACACCATCATACCACAGGTACACACACACACTCACCATCATACCACAGGTAACACACACACCACAAACACATTCACACACACATTCATTCATGCTAATGCACGCCCCCACACACAAACAAATACACACACATATTAATTAGTCAGCCAAAAAGGGAACAATTAAATCCACCCACACACACATACATACAAATATGCACACACACACACATGACAACATGCACCCACACAAACACCTACACAAACACACCCACTTACCTGCTTATGCTCTCGTGTAGGACCCAGTTCTGTTCTCAGGAAGCTTGAGGATGAACCTGGACCCGTTTGAGAGCGTCAGTGACGAGGACATCTGGCGTGTGCTGGAGCTGTCCCACCTGAAGGACTACGTGGGGGCGCTGGAGGAGGGACTGTACCATGAGGTCTCAGAGGGGGGGGAGAACCTCAGGTACGTCAATATCAACACATGGGGGGGGAAACTCCTGTACATCCCTCTTATAGCATGAGGTTTAAGCAGGAGCTTAGATTCCAGTATACATGGGTCGGACATGTCCTACACACTTTTTCAAAACGGTAAATCTGTCCCCCCTCCCCCACACACACGAGAACATTCTATTGAACGGCCGCATCCTCCCATCCATATTTGAAAACAAACCTACAGCTCTGGGTCGAAGAGGGGGGAAGGACCTCATGGGAGTCTCTCAATATGTGGGGGGCTGGAGAAGGGACTTGTCTGCCGCCAGCAACGTGCCAAAAATGGACCAAACAGCACCAAACGTAACGTTAACAAACAAATGAATTGGACAAAACAGACCATGTGGCTGCACGGTCACTGGGCAGCCTCTCTCTGTCTCCAGCTGTGGTGAAGAAACACCATCCCAGGGCCATGGTCTGTCCAATCCTGTGCATTTATGCACATTTGTCTCAGAGCTTTGTCTAATCAAATCACAGAAATACATTCTAATAATTTATATTGTGATAGACAGAGTTGGAGCAAAGGAGATGTTATCTCATGTTAAAAGACAAGTGGACACGCAACAAGTTCAAACCCAATGTTCTGTTGCTAATAGTTGCAAATATTTAGGGTTCCTCCTGTAGGAGGAAACCTAGTGTTTTTGATGGTATTATTATTATTATTATTATTTATATTCTCCTTGCGCCACAATATCTCAAAAAGTCCTTGGTCAGAAATGTTCTAATTTGGCACATTGATACTACATCCAAGTGGGTACCCCCACACCAAATATGGGACACATTTGACTGTAGGGGGCGCCACAAGACACACCCTAAAGTCTGATTTTCAAAGTGATGGCATTTCCACCCCATTGCTCCAATTCTTCTGAAACTTAGTGTACATGCATCATTTTTCATAAGGAACAAAATAGCCCGAAGGACCCATAATGTCTGCCATGATAGATTTAGCTGTACAGTGAAAACCTACAAAAATCTTCTCCTCGTGAACTAATGAACCAATTGACTAAAGTCAGGGTCTTCTTATAGGGTGATCAAGAATAAGGTATGAGATACAAAGTGACTGCATAAAGTTTATTTATGTAAATATTAGTGGTGGGCTGTTATCGGCGTTAACGCGCTGCGTTAACGTGAGACTCTTATCGGGCGATAAAAAAAATATCGCCGTTAATCTATTCTCAAAGTTGGGTTGGGAGCTGGGTCTATACTACGCAAGCTATGATGACTGTCACCTTGATATTTTAGCGCGGATGTATATCTAGCCGAATGGCACTGTAGGGGGCGAGAACGAGTCTTCGAACCTGTGTGTATGCCTTGTGTATGAAATTACCACATCAAACGTAACGTGCTAACATGGATGCAGCTATGAAGCCGCCGGGTTTGCTTCAGGGAAAATGTATTTTTAAAAAGCTTCCCAATGGAAACCTCGACAAGACTAAGGTTGTTTGCACCTTGTGCAATGCGTAATTAGTTTACTGTAGGAGTTCTTCCAGTCTCAAATACCACCTAAACCCAAAGCATCCCTTAGCTAATGCGGAAGATACCGGGCCAAGCACTGATGTAGCGCAGGGGAAGAGTCGTCCTCAAACTACTATGTTTGAGTGCAACCGAGGCAAGCCCATCAGCACAGCTCTATCAGCCAAGATGATGATCACTAATCTCCTCGCTCAGTGGATTACCACCAGCTGCCGGCCCATCAGCGTGGTTGAAGATGATAGGCTCGAGCTTGTTCTCCAGGCGGCCACAGGTGACCCATCTTACAAACTACCTGCGAGGCGAACTATCACTATTCTGAATGCCTTTGGCGGAATTCAAATGAGCCATTTTAATCTAGATTAATTCCAAGATTGCAGTGAGATTAATCTAGATAAAAAAATCTAAAAATCTATGCCCACCACTAGTAAATATCCACATTACCTCAATGTGTATGTGTCAATAATGCAAATGCTTTTGACAGATAATTTTACAAACCTTACAGACTCCAAAGTACAGTGCACAATTTCACTTTGATATGTCAAAAGATGACTGAATTACAGCTGCTTAAAGTTTGTCCAAAGCTGATCAAAGCTAATACTCTTCCCTTTCTATTCATAGAAACTCATCAGTAGATGTTTATCAGAGAGGATAGAGGCTGCCTTGCAAATGCTTTTGAGTTCAAATCTCCATTCAGCCTGTTGTTTGCCAAACAGGAAGTAATTTTGCTCTCTTGTTGTCCAACTTTGGCCTTCTACGATCTAAATTCATATAATATTTTGCCATTTTAACCCACATTGCTGTTTGCAGCTATATTTAATATACTATTATTGTAGATTTTTATTCATAGTATTTGTGTTGCTGACCTTTTAGTTATTTATGATGATTAGGCAACATGTACTGTTTATTTTCCTGCTTAAACCACCCATAATTACTACAGTGTCAAATTTGACCCACAACACCACAGATGTAACTTGTCACTTGTAACTTGATATGGCATGTCTTCTTTGAACAGCCTTAAACATCCATGTGGGCACAGTGTGTCACACACGCACACACGGATCCACATCCGCCGACCATGTTCAATCATTGTGTCAACATGGTGTTGAGTACACCAACAGGTCTCACACGACACAGTTCACACGCAACCAAAACAGGATCAAACAAGGAAATGGTAAAGAGAGTTGGTGTGCAGTTGGAGACACCTTTTAGGTTGTTATGTACGTGGCACATTTCCATGTAATGGAAGGAGCTGTGCATTGAGAGGAGGAGCAGCCTTTCCTAATTACATTCCTGCAGTCTCGCGTTCTCCACAAAAAGTCCTCTTGTGTACTCGCTGCCATTATTCAAGTGCCTGTAGCCTTTGACAGATCGCTCACTGTTGACTACTGTTTGTGCATACACTTCTACACACACACACACACACACACACACACACACACACACACAGACAGACTCATACAGTAATCATCATACAGAACACGCTTCAAAGTTGTAACTTTCAAAAGGGTGGCATTTTGACCCCATCAGGCCAAGATGTCTGAAAGTTGGTATGCATGTCTTATTGCTCATGGAGAACAAGAAAGTCTCAACCCATATTGTCAGCAGCATGGATTTTTCTCTACAGTGACAGTTTGTGAAGAATTTCAAAAATTGATTTAAAATCAACCATTGCTCCAATTGTCTGGAAATGTTGTGTACATGTATGAAATACATATCTGTATTATGTCAATTTGGCAAAATTTGGCAATGTTGAGGAGAAACCCGCCATTGCTGCCTGCAGCTCTATTTATTTGTCTTCCTCTCCTTAAAATGGCTCATTAGTTCATAAAGTCCTTGGCCCGATGGCCAACATGATACAACAGATCAATCACTACTCCCTGACTGCTAATGGTTCACATATGCCTATAGGTGGCTGAGAATAGCTCAATGGGCTGTGACAGGGTTTTCTAAAGTGCAAGGTCATAGGTTCAAATCTGTTCACAATCTTTTGGGCCTGTCATAATTCAGATTTTCGGTTTACAACAGGATGACATTATTCTGAAGTACTACACACAATTTCACTTTGATATGTCAAAAGATGACTGAATTACAGTTGTTTAAACTTTGACTGAATCTAACACTGCTTGCCACAGGAGAAACGGCTTTCTTTTTTAATACAGTAACTGACTACAGTAAGTCTCAACGCTGAGAATAGCTCAATGGTCTGAGATGGTGTACTGCAAAATGCAAGGTCATAGGTTCAAATCCAGCCACAGCCTTTGGGTCTGTCATGATCTTGATTTTCTGTTTAGTTGAACAGAATGAACAGAATGACAACTTGATATGTCAAAAGATGACTGAATTACAGCTGCTTAAACTTTGTCCCAAAGCTGACCAAAGCTAAAACTCTTCCCTTTCTATTCACAAAAGCTCAACAGTTGATGTGTGGCAGAGAGGAGAGAAAGTCTGACTTGCAACCTCATGCTCTTGAGTTCGAATCTCCATTCACATTTACATTTAGTCATTTAGCAGACGCTTTTATCCAGAGCGACTTACAGTAAGTACAGGGACATTCTCCCCCGAGGCAAGTAGGGTGAAGTGCCTTGCCCAAGGACACAACGTCATTTTGCATGGCCGGGAATCGAACTGGCAACCTTCAGATTACTAGCCCGCTTCCCTAACCGCTCAGCCACTTGACTCCCTTGACTCCCTCCCATTCAGCCTGTTTTCCTCTCTTGTTGATCTCTGGATTTTTCTACAATATAAATTTTATAATATTTTGCGGAGGAACCCGCATCGCTGCTTGCAGCTATATTTATTTATGTTTTTATTTCTGTCAATTTACATTTGAATACCCCAGCTGCAGTTTATAGACTAAAGGTTGGGGTGAATTACTTTGATAGTTGAATGCAAACAACTGTTTAGAATAGTAATGAATGATGCCGGTAATGGAACATGCATTCACATTGTAAACGCTGAGCTGGTTAGTAAAAACCTGTTGTCTTCATGCATAAACATAACTGTACTGGTCAGAACTAGCACATCCTCTATGAATGGAGCCATCAGTGACATTTTGCGTTGCCACAGATACAGAGTATCAAGTTGAACCAGGTTGGGAACTGTGGTAGTGAAACTGTGGGATTGTTCAATAAAGTTCACAGGATTGACTAATTATAACCTGTAAATTTGCAAAGGCTCCTATTGTTAATACAACAAGACCCATTCTAGATGTTGTGATGCACTGTGTCCAGATAATCTGTTAATGTTCTGTCTACATAAGGTTACGAAAATGAAGAAAACATTTGTTTGTTTTTCATCAAGGAGTATGTCAAAGCACCCAATTAATTTGAATTGATCAATTCTAGTCTGACCTTCTCTCATTTTCCATTTGTGTTGACAAGGGCTGTTTGAGTGTTTCTTTCTAGCTAGTCCCGAGATCATTCATGTGCAAAAGCCTCCATGCATCCCTTCATCTCCCCTCCACTTTCATCCCTCCATCTATCCTGCCCCCTACCCCTACATCCATCCGTCCATACCCCGTCCATCCATCCCCCGGCCATCTCTCTATCACCTAACACCTATCTATAGAACATCCACTTGCACACTGCCACCAGGGGAAATGATTCTGAAATAGATGATCACACTGTCATTAGTGTGAAGCCACTGTGTATGCGTGTGTGTGCCTATGCTTGCGTTCGTGCATAGCTGCTGAACACTTATATCACTTATATATTCACTTATACATCCATAACATTTCACACGTATGTATTTACTGTTGCTAGATTTCCTGTGGGGTGGGGAGGTTTTTTGTCAAAGTGTGTGTGTAGAGTGTGTGTGCGGTGTGCCTTTGTGTGTGCCTTCAACATGAAAATGCTTCCATGAAACACTTCAACCTTATGCAAGATTATGCAAGATTGGGAAAACTGTAAAAAAAAACTCCGGCTCCTAGCGGAAAATACGCAATGCTAACAACGGCCCCTTTTCACCAGAGCATGTCACATATACCAATATGCCAGGAGCATGAGTGCGTGCGTGCGTACGTGCACTAATACGCGTGTAATTTAGCTTCATATCAACACCCTGTCATCCCCCCCTATCCCCCCTCCCCCAGTGTTGGTCAGAGACAGTTGCTGTGCCTGGCCCGGGCATTGCTGAGGAAGAGTCGTATCCTGATCCTGGACGAGGCAACAGCGGCTGTGGACCTGGAGACAGACGACCTGATCCAGACCACCATCCGCAGGGAGTTCTCCCACTGCACCGTGCTGACCATAGCCCACCGCCTCCACAGCATCCTGGACAGCACTAGGTACTCCAGAAGCCTCACCGCCCATCCCATCCTGTTCCTCTTCTCAACAACTTCTTTCTTTATCATCATCATCCTTATCTCTCTCTCTCTCTCTCATTCTCTCTCTCTCTCTCCTACATGTTGCGGAGGTTGTATTGCAGGACAGGGCCTGTCTGTTCAATGTGGAGGGGCCTCTACAGTCTTGTGACGCTCGCTTTCTTGCACCAGCTTTTTAACTTCCTCTCACAGCGCTGTCATCTGCTAGCACTTCCTTTAGTGTGAACGGTTCTCTCTCTGGAGGTCGTCCTTTCTAGGATTCTCTGGACCAAAGGGCACAATGATCTGGTCATTATGTGCTCATTCTGAGATGTATGGAATGTGTTAATTAGCTGTCTATGTTGTAACAGACAGCTAATTAACGGGTCGGGGAGGAGATCTTGACCCAAGCGGAGGAGTTCAAGTATCTCAGGGTCTTGTTCACGAGTGAGGGAAGAATGGAGCGTGAATGGACCCAGATGATGGATGGATGTTGTAACAGTTCTATTTCTATCTCAGCGAACCTCTCCCTCATGTTCATGAAAGACGTGTGTTTGAGAGATCTCTTCATCGCTCTTTTTCAAGACAAAGAAAAAACGTCCTAATTTCTACCTCTGGGATGCACTTGTGAGGAATGCCCAGTTCTGGCTCAAAGTCGTCTGTGGTGTGGGGTCTGTTTTGTGGGCAGCAGTAGATTGTTTTGCTTCTTTAGATTAATCTATTGCATGACTTGGTTCTTTGTTTTTCAACAAATTAAACTTATTGTTATATTCCTGGACACTACAGTAGTTTCCTTGAATTGAAACTGTCCCATTGGTGCGGATATCAATATTTTGATATGCAGATGTTTGCCTGCAATCTGGGTCTTCATATAGGGTAATCTAGCAGGATTGGAAAATGCCTCTCTTTTTGTAGTTAGGATTTATAGCATATATTTAGATTTTAACAGGAGATGATATTTCTTGCTGCTGTTGTTGGAAACAATCGTGACCTGCCTTTCTCTGTCTCCATCTGTTTCTCTCTTTTACTTCTCTCTCTCTCTCTCTCTCTCTCTCTCTCTCTCTCTCTCTCATTCTCTCTCTCTTTCACACACACACACACAAACACACGGTGCATGCTTAGCCCATCTGCCAGAGACCACCTCAGCATTTCCCAGAGGATCTTATGGCAGCTGTTTTACCATTTCTCTGAAGAATTCTAGCTGGTCTTGTGGGCACTTGAATAAAGATGAAAGGAAAGATAGTGGTGTTTGGAAGAGCAGAACAATGCCATACTAAGTATAAAGCTTGACAGGGAAGGATTCAATTATTTCTGTGGTTGTGTAACAGGTAAGCTGCTGAGATAGTGGTGGGGTTTGGATTACAAAATTGTCTAAATGATGCAATTGGAAAATAAATTATATGGTTGTGTGTGCATTGGGTAACAGAGTGTCTGTTGCATAATATTTTAATGTCTTTAAATCACTTTAAATGTTAATT
The DNA here is from genome assembly GCF_038355195.1 of Osmerus mordax. Taxonomy (NCBI): domain Eukaryota; kingdom Metazoa; phylum Chordata; class Actinopteri; order Osmeriformes; family Osmeridae; genus Osmerus; species Osmerus mordax. The sequence continues at coordinate 4,696,666 of NC_090054.1, read as the reverse complement.
TTTGGACTGATTTCTTTTTTTTCTATTCACTGTCTCAAACAATCGATATCCGCAGCCCCAAATGGGCCCCAAAAGAAATTGCTGCAAGCTACGTGCGCAAACATGCCACTCCCCTTTGTTTGAATCCTAGAAATGCCCTTGGCTCCTACCATTTTCCAAATCCTCCTCTCTTCCATCCATCTCTCTCATTCCTCATCATCTCCTCCTCTCCTCTCTTTCAGAGTGATGGTGCTGGATGCGGGTAAGATTGTAGAGTTTGATTCTCCTGCCAGCCTTTTTGAGAAGCAAGGACATTTCTATGCAATGGCAAAGGATGCTGGGATCAATTCCATCGACTACACAACACTCTGATGAAACTTGGACAGTTGTACATGCTTTGGATAGCATCGCCACAATGCAAACCTTTCATGGGACCATTGGAAGATGCAGTAGAATACAGAAGAAAATTTCACCTATAGCTACTAAAAAATATACATTTGCTTGCAAGCTAATGGTAACCAATTCATTGTCTCTAAATAAAAGTGAAATATGCACATTTTAGTACAAAAACAAACATGTAATACAAACATGCAGTATTATACAGGTGAAATTCTATATAATGATAACCAACCATGTTTAAGACCACTGTTCTGGTCTCATATTGGAGTAGTTTACTGGCTTTCTGTTCATAATATTTATGGTACACTTACATGCTATCTTGCAAGAACCTTTATTCTAATCTATATGTACATTACATTTAGCAGACGCTCTTATCCAAAGTGACTTACAAGTGACTGAAGTACAGGGACATTCTCCCCGAGGCAAGTAGGGTGAAGTGCCTTGCCCAAGGACACAACGTCATTTGGCACGGTCGGGAATCGAAACGGCAAGCTTCTGATTAATATCCCGAGTCCCTAACCGCTCAGCCACCTGACCCATCTAAGGCTTTCTCTTTGCTATATAGTACTGCATAAGTGTCAATTGGTTGTTGATTGTTTTTTAAATTGTAAAAAAAGGTATTGTTATTGTTTGATATTATGATTTTTGGAATCACTATTTGACAATGTATGCACTGGTAAGATCAAACAATGTGGTATTGTACACTATTTTAATTTATATAAATAAATGAATGCTATCAGTTTTATTCTGCCTTTGAAGACTGGTCGAGTATGTATTGATGAATGCCAGTTGATCCTGTGCTCCTATCAAAGCGAGCTGTATCTATTTGAATGAGATGGACAGTATGAAGTTTTGAGACCCCATTGAAGAGTAGAAAGATAACCTAGCATCCTCCTGAGCTTGTATCAATGTTGGTTATGACCACCTGTAGAGAAAAAGGTGGCGATTTTGATAATGTTCGGCTGACTAGCTCTAGGCAAGATAATTTATTCTGGGTTTCAGTGATGTCAGCGGCGGAAGGGGACGCTTCCTGTGGATTTGAATCCACCTCCATATCATCAATCCCATCATGCACACGCCACACATCTTATTAATCAAGGGACCTAGGGAGACCAGTGCTATTGAGACAAGGCAGTAAGTCAGGCTTTTCACAAGACATTTTAGAGATCCTGACATTTCCTTTGGTGGAAACAGGGGACAGTTGTGGCTAATTGATGGGGGAATATTTTTTTTGATTTGTGGGGGGTATCCAGCTAATGTACTGTAGTTTCTGTATTAGCTAACTGTGTTGCAGTTGGCATGAGAAAGGGTGAATGTGGGGATTGTCTCCAGTTGTGTATACATTTTGCAGTTGTGCGATCCTTCTGTCACACACCCAGCTCTAAGGCTGTGACAAAACATGGAGGGAAAACGCCAAGATCGATGATTAACAAATTCATTGATTAAATAACTAAAGAAACTTACAAAAACATACCCTCTGCTGTAAGAGACACAGGACAGAATGTATTTGCTAAAGGCCCCATGCTAGGGCATTTAAATGTATAAATACACAAATCCAACTGTAAACAATTCAATTCATGCAATATATTGAACTATACAGTACAGTATGTACTACACTACACAATGTATCCATATGGCCATCCAATTATATGTACATATACAGCATTTACACACATATATGTACATATATATATATATATCTTGCAATATGTATAATCTCCTATGCTTTCCCAAGACACATGTATTATGTACAGAGGCCCAACCAGGCACCCAAATGCAAGTTCCCAGTCAACAAATAAGTTGGGAAATAAAAAGCAGGTTGCAAATGGAAAACAAAAACATAAAAGCAAGTATATTTAAATGTTCAACCCCTTTCTTCTTTCATGGTGATCTGTACATCCCTCTCCACTCCTTCCACCTCTCTACTCGTTTTCTCCACCTCTGCTCTCTCCTTCATCTCTCCAATTCTCTTTTTTCCCCCTATCTCCTCTTTACATCCCGCCTGTCCTCCCTCTACCCAACTCTTTTTTTCGTCTATTTCCCTCTATCTTTTGACCTCTGCCATCTCTCCTTACGTCTCTTTCTTGTCTCTCACTCCTCTTCAAGCCCTCTCCAACACACGCACACACACACACACACAGGTGCACACACTTGTTTAACCCTTGTGCTGCCTTCGGGTCACATGACCCAAAGGTTCATAACGAACCATCGTTGTGTTTACCCAATTCTACCCAATACAAAAACTAATAATTTTCTTTTAACGGTTAAAAGAAAATGCTTCACTTTGTTTTTGTATGCAGTAAAGTTGTCACAATATGACGGTGGGTCACAATGACTGATGGGTCAGAATGACCCGAAGATAACACAAGGGTTAAAGTAAATGCAGTGTGTATTTGTGTGTGTGTTTGTGTGTGTAGGAGAGAAAAGCAAGCACTGTGAAAGGGTATACTTAAACATAAACATTTAAGTTGTAGCACCAGAGAGTAACTGCTGATGCGACTGTGGCACTCTACAAACACAGAGAAGAATCCCAGTGTCTCCTGTTGACAATATAAGGTTATTTCTGCTATTGTTCACTGCTTGTCATTATCTTTCGGTTTTTAGATACTGCACATATTTCACTGTGAGAGTTCCCCCCTCACCTCTCCTCTTCTTTTTCTGGGTGCATGCTCTCAGGACAGAATCAAACGAGATCCTTGATCATACCTAATCAGGCTTCAACAAGACAAAGTCCTATGTCAAGGCTAGAACCCTTTCAGCCTAAAATGTGATTCAAGGTTGGAGTGCTGCAGCTTTTGCGTACCACCTCTCATCTTCTGATGTGTAATGCATTGTCTTGTCCACTTCTGCTGATTGTCGTTTTCAGGGAAAACAATTCCATTGTGGTTTACCTTGTCTCTTCTTCAGCACTAATCTATCAGGGGAAAATGTGCTAACTCTATGGATCCCAGAAAATGTGATCTCTCCACCTAGTAAATCAGACATGGATGTATCTTACTTCAACGTCAGTTCATGTCGGAACAGTGTGATTTTGCATAAAGGGTACATCATGGTTCGTATCACCTTCCCTTTCAAAATGTGGTGTGAATGCCATAAATGCATACAAGTGGATGAGAGAGAGAGAGAGAGAGAGAGAGAGAGAGAGAGGAGGAGTAAGGGAAGGGAGACAGAACGTGAGAATGGAGCATGAGAGAGAGAGAGAGAGAGAGAGAGAGAGAGAGAGAGAGAGAGAGAGAGAGAGAGAGAGAGAGAGAGAAAGAAGGAGGAGTTAAGAGAGAGAGAGAGAGAGAGAGAGAGAGAGAGAGAGAGAGAGAGAGAGAGAGAGACCGGGGGTGGGGGGTGGACACACATGCTGTGTGAACCCCGGAGGAACGCTTTCCTCAATTCAAAGAGAAAATCTGCCATCCTCTTCATCACTTTATTGCATCGGTCTGCCGAAGTGGTGAGTCCATCTTTTTAAACAGAACCTCTAACAATCTGACATGCTGACATTTGTAAAGCGAGAATTTCGTCCTGATTTCGTCCAGTTAAACACTCTCCCTGAACTTGCAACAGGTTACAAGAAATAATGTAAGGCAATCAGCAATGTGTGTGTGTAACGGAGGGGAGGGGGCGTCTGTTGTGTGTGTGTGGGAGGTGTTTGTTACATAAAGTACAGTACATATAGGTTACAAGAGCTAATGTTTGTGTGCTCTATGTTTGTGTGTACATGTGTTTGTTTTTATTCTATGTGTGTATGGAGGGTGGGGGGGTTGTTCATCTGTGTGTGTGTGTGTTAGTGTCTTTGTCTGTTTGTGGGTGTGGGGAGTGTGTATCTGTTTCTGTGTGTGTGTTTCGGTATGTGTGTGCATGTGATGTGTGTGTATGTGTACGGTACATATACTGCACATCCCAGGAGGATGGGGAAATCAATACATGTTTACACTTTATTTCAAATGTCATGCGGTCAGGTCAATGTTGAGTATATTACTTTCAGAATTCTCTTATCATGGCACATTTTTATGTTAACTGTGTCAATCCTGTCAGGGTGGAAACCAAGACTACAGGGAGGCATGTTAAAGGATGTTCATTCAGAGAATTATGTTTCCAAATCTATAGATTAAGGCCATACATTTCATATACAGACTCCGTGTTTGCAGTGGTTATAGTAATCACACACTGATTTGGCTTAGCTGTTTGACTAATAAATAATTCTGCAGCCTTCACCTCCGATTGACGCAAGTTTGGGGGAATTAATTGAGCACATGCCGCCAGCTCTTTCAGTTATTATGGAAAGATCAATCCACTGGCTAATTCTTCAACCAACATTCTGTGACAGGACTAATTGGTTTATATAGAAACCTTGTCTAGCGGTCATTATTCAGTCTTGACTCTTCAATAAAAATGTTTTTATCAATTCAAAACAAGGTGGCTTACATTTACTGATTTACTTTGATTACTAATTAATTCAAAATTTCTAGTGGTTGATAATTAAGGCCCTTTGAACCGACTGCCTCTGGCATCCATTCTGGTTGCAAGAAATTATTCCTGTGGGGATTAGTGGTTGGTTTTAACCCTTGTGTTATCTTCGGGTCATTCTGACCCATCAGTCATTGTGACCCACCGTCGTATTGCGACACATTTACCTCATACAAAAACAAAGTGAAGCATTTTCTTTTAACTGTCGGGCTGTCTCAGACCCCCCACATTGGAATGGTTAAAAGAAAAATATTTTTATTTGTTTTTGTATTGGGTAAAATTGGGTAAACACAACGATGGTTCGTTATAAACCTTTGGGTCATGTGACTCGAAGGTAGCACGAGGGTTAAAGGAGTATTTTAATTTCTTATCAAGGACAACGTTTAGTGACATTAAGGACTTGAGATCATCATCATCACCACCACCCTAAGTTCCATTTTGTTATGTAATTGTAAATGTCATCATTATCATTATAAGTTCACATAATCATTGTTATTGTATTACTTAATGCCTCCTTGTCATTTTCTGATCATCATCAGAAAGACAAAGACAGACAGACATCCCACCCTATAATGAAACAAATCCAGAAACAAACCCAATCCCGTCAGTGCAGGTGATGGGCTTCCTAGTCATGCAATTGTACAGTGAATGAGTGTTAGATGACCGCTATTGAGAGTGATTGCTTGGCAATGTGTCCATTGTATCTCTACTCTGCCCAGACTGCTTCAGTTATCCTTGTCGGTCATAATCATGGTCATGGTGTTCATCATCATTGTCTTCGCATAGCATCATCATCATCATCATCATAATCATCATCACCACCCATCATCACCCTTCTTAACATTTTTATCATGTTTCTCATTGTTGCCGTCATCACCATAGTCATCCTCATCATGGTCGTTGTCATATTCAGGATCGTCACAATTACCTTCCTTGTTGTCAAGCCTGGTTTTGTATTGTCTCTTCAGTCATATCCTCTGAACTGCCTAAAATGCTAAATGTAAATGTAATGTAAGAATCTGAAGAGGGAAAAATAACATGTGAAGCTTCTAATGTTGGCCGGTACACTACTCAAGCTGCGGGGAACAAATCATGAGCTAATCATCATTCCTGTTCCATCACTGGCTGGTCAGAATTCAGTCTGCTTGCATTGAAAGGAGAACGAATTGGCTGGATCCTAGAAAGGAAGACTATTATGTCAAACTGACATTTGAAAAAACAAGACAATGACTCAGAAAGATTTTTTTGGATCCTTTGTGTGTCTTCCCTTTATGACGCAGATTCGGAAGAACTCTTGACCAGGCTTAAGACAACAATCCAGCTGTCTGTCATCTGGAACTTTAGGCAGAAAAGGTAGGCTTCTGTACCGACAGGGGTGATTAACCCTGAACTTCTCCAGTTCTGTTATCAAAACAGAGACTTCACTGGAGGGATCTGGCCCCACCAGTTACTGACACTTTACATTCTTCCACACTGAACAGTAAACATCTCATCAATCTATTTTCCCTGGTGCACGAAGCCTACATCCAACAGTGTAGTCTCAAGAATCTATACTCCTCCTCCTCCTTCTTCACCTTGTTCTCCGACCCCTCCTCTTCCTCCAATTCCACCTTCTCCTCAACCTCCTCCCACCCCTCCTCCTTCTCCTCCACCACCTCCACCTCCTGCTTTCTCTTCCTTCACTTGATTTTCTCCACCTCCTCCTGCTCCTCCTCCTTAACCTCCGGCTCGTCCTCCCGCTCCTCCACCACCACCTCCTTCTTCACTCTCCAGGAGTCCAGGATGAACCACTCCACGGTGGTCACCCCAGCCCCGATCTTCTTCTCCTGCAACGTCAGCCCCAGCGCCGAGCCCGAACTCCACATCGGAGTCACCAAGAGCGAACCCTACTCCGTCGCCATCCCCATGACAGTCTTCTACAGCACCATCTTCCTGTTTGGAGTATGACCACTCTGCTACACTCTGCTAATGCTGCGGTCTAGTCTACCCTGCTGTAACACCCCCGTCTGCTCTACTGTATTCTGTTCTGCTCAACTTTGCTCTGCTCTACTCTGCTATGGTCTGCTCTGCTCTACTCAGCTGTACTGTTATGCTTTGCTGTATTCTGCTCTATTATGTTCTTCTCTGCTCTACTCTATATTGCTCTATTCTAGAACATTCTCCTGGGATGTCATGGGCTCTAATCTGCAGTACTCTTTTCTATGATTATACTATAGTCTCTATAGTTAAACATCAATATTTAACCATAAACCTTTATGGATGTTTCTAAAAGGGATAATGTGTTAACGTATGATGAAAATGGTTTGTAAACTGACCGTTGAACCTCTGAATTAAAAATGTGTTCATTCCATCCACGGTAGACATGTGTGACAGGACATAACTTAACCCACCATCCAGGTCCTGTTCAACAGCGTGAGCATGCTGACACTGATAACAGACGCTCGCATGAGAGTCAGCGCTATACGTCTGTATCTCCTCAGCCTGGTGCTATCAGGTACCCTCTCTGTGCACCACTACCCCACCACCTGCAGCCCTGCCATTCCTACAATCACATTCAGTACCCCTCAACCCTATAAGTCTAAAAACTTAAAGCCACTGAGGGGCTGCTATAGGGACTTAAAACAAGCAGTCTATGCCTAGTAAACTAGCTGACGCGCTCTCTTCTAACTTACACCGCTCCGTAGCTGGCTGTAGAAATCAGACTCCAATAGTCATTGTTGCGTTTTGATGGCCATTTATTGATCACAATGTTCTTCCAATTAACGTGCAAGTCCATGTGTCAATTAAGCTCCAACAAACAAACATTTTGACATCCACACCAGCGTTTAATGTGTGTAGCGATTTGACACAGTCAAAAAATATTAACAGCACCCATGTTACCTGTTGAAAGGTTCCTACTTAGGTGAATAGACATCACTCCCAAGCTCACTAGTGACACCAGTGGACAATTTGTGTCCTACACCCTCAACCAATAAAAATGGGTCTTACACTTACATTCCTGTCTTAACCTCTCTTCTCTCACCACCACCACCACCACCGCTCCCTCCCTCCCTCCCTCCCTCCCTCCCTCCCTCCCTCCCTCCCTCCCTCCCTCCCTCCCTCCCTCCCTCCCTCCCTCCCTCCCTCCCTCCCTCCCTCCCTCCCTCCCTCCCTCCCTCCCTCCCTCCCTCCCTCCCTTCCTTCCTTCCTTCCAGATATCCTGCAGCTACTGACTATCCCCGTAACTCTGTACCGGTACTACTGGGAGAGCTACCCCTGGCGTCTGGGCCAGGCAGTCTGCAAGGCGTACTTCATGGTGCGCCAGATCTACTGTGCCACCACCAGCTGGGTGATTCTGGCCTTCACGGCCGAGCGCTACGCTGCTATCTGCCACACCATGTGGTCCCTGTCCAGCCTGCAGGTACACACAAAGACGCGGGCCGTGTGACTGGATGTTTGATTGATGTGTTTGACCGGCAGAGTGTCAGACTCATTGACTGTGATCAATGAGCCACAGGTGGAAGTGGGATTTGGATTCCACACGTTCAAAGTTACTTTGAGGTGGTTGGTTGTTTGCTAACTGTGCTCCTCTCCTCCGCTCCCCTCTCCTTACCCACCTCCACCTTCTTTTCTCTTCTCTATTGTCCTCTCCCCTCCCCTCTTCTCCCTCACCTTCTTTTGTCCACCTCCTCTCTTCTTCCTTTTCGTTTCCTTTCCTATCCTCACCCTGCCTTCCCTTCTCTTCCCTCCTCTCCTTTTACCCCCTCTTTCCTCTCCTCCCCTTGTCCCTCCCCTCTCCACCCCCTTTTTGCGCTCCTCTTCTCTCCATTCCCTTCATCCCTTCTGGCTAACAGAAGTCCCGTCTGCCCTGCCTGCTGACCTGGGTGTGGGTCCTGTCTCTGGTGTCGGCCGTGCCCTTCGCTGTGGTCTACAGCCACGCCCGAGCCTGCATCCTGGACTACACCGCCACCTCCCCCGAGGAGGCCTTCCATGTCTCCACCATGTGTGAGATGACGGAGGCCGACCCGGCGCCCATCTACAGGGGAGCACTGCTGCTCAGGGCTGGCCTCTGCTTCCTGGTGAGAGGGGGTGGAACGAGGGACGGGTGGAGAGATGCAAGCAGGAGAGGAACCTGAAAGGGAGGGATTATTCTTAGAACGTCCTCGCTTGAATGAGACAGGTGTGGAGGGATGGATGGATGGAATAGCACAACGAGAGCAGAGTAAAGATAGTGTTAAGATACATATTTTAGTCCCATCCATCTCTCAAATTAAATCAAAGTTCATGTGTAGTGCTCTTTGAACAAACAATGTTACAGAGGCATTCACAGATGCCCATAGATTTGCACCTAAATCAACATAAAAGCCTCAAGGAAGACAAGGTAAAACAAAACTCCCCAAAAAAAAGAAAATGGAAGAAACCTTCGGAGGAGTAGTTCAGTGAGGGATCCCTTCCTCCAGAGACGGTTGGTGATCCAGAGAGGCGCAGACCAGTGGCTGAATACAATTATGAAGTCAAGAGATAAAAGTCAAACATTTCCAAGTGAATGGATATCAAAACACAAAAGGGTTCTGAATTAGCGGACTGGCCTTTGTCCGTTTGGACAGAGACAGGGCTGGGAAGTACAGGATCAGCAGGTCACACGACTGTCAGGTAGGAACCAGGAAGTATGTGTGGTCGTTCAGAGAACATGAGAGACCAAGTCTCGTTGTTGCCTAGGTCCACCAGACAGTGTAGGATGAATAGGACCACAAGATGGGCAAGAAGGGACCAGGAGCCTTGGGTGATCCATCATTTGAGACTGATGTCCACGTTGGCAACTAGATCCGACTAAACTGATAGCAAGGCCAAGTCTAATACAGGGTGATGAGGCGGGTATAGCAGAGACAAGCCTTTAAAGTCCTGTAGATGCAGGATAACATAACGCTGAGTGAAAAACAGAATGGGTAGATGGGTTCATAATTGCCGAGTCATATCTAGCGCAGAAGTCTTGTTGTGAAACAGACTAAACTGAAAGGTTTTTCATCCAGCCTTAAACACCAAGAAAGTGACAGCCTCCCTGATGGAGAGACATTGGTTGCAGAGGAGCTATATATAAGAATGCCCTTTACCCCTGCTGTTTTCATCGTGCAAACCCCAGTTAGACCTTTACCACCATACCACACACAGTTAGACACTTCAACAGAAATGCTACACACACAGTAAACATATACTGAAAAGTCATTTCAGTATATAGTAGTACAGACGTACAGTGTAACACCCGAGCTCAGGTTTGCTTTGTCGTTCCACCACATGCAGCTCAATACGTACATCTGTCCTCCACTTCTCTCCATCTCTTCCCTCGTTCCTCTCCAGGTGCCTATGGTGGCCATCCTAGTCCTCTACCTGCTCATTCTGATCCACCTGAAGAAGAACGAGCACCAGAGACGGGCCCTGGGCCTCACGCGCCCAGCACCCGGTGACAGGAGAGACATTCAATGTCACCAGAATGGAAAACTACTGCTCAATGAGAGGAGGGCGCTGAGGCTTATGGGTGAGAACGGAAAGACTTAGCAGTGATCGTTTAGAGTGGAGATGGGGTGTAGTGGAGCCAAGTTTGTGGGAATGAGTTCGAGTGGAGCCAGGCAAACATCGTTCACCAACAATAGTTCCATGGAAACGTAAATGTACTTATTTTCTGCTGTTTTAAGTGCCCAAATGCTGCAACCTCCAATAGGCAACATTCATAATTACCTGAGTAATTTGGCCAACATAGTAAACTGCACATTAGCGACACTTTCATTAGAGAGAGATCCAGGAGAGAGAGAGAGATAGAGAGACAGAAAGAGAGAGAGGGAGGGAGGGACGGATGGAGGGAGGGAGGAGAGGGAGAGGGGAGTATGGAGAAACAGAAGCTGTAGAGGGAGGCAGAAGAAGAGATAGAGAGGGGAAGAGAAAAGAGAGGTGGAGATAAAGGGGAGCTTAAGAGATAGAGCAGCGATGAAGGAAGAGAGAGAGACAGGTCTTCCAAACAGGTGGATGAGGACAGGGGGGCGTGGAGGATGAACGCTGTACTCCTATTGTCCCCCAGGCGCGGTGGTGGTGGCCTTCTTCATCTGTAACTTCCCCGACATCGCCTCGTCCCTGATGCAGGTGTACGTGGTGGAGTGGTCTGATAAGGTACTCTCGGTCTACACCATCCTCAAGTCCTACCTGGCCCTCCCCCTGTGGTACGCCAACAGCGCCCTCGACCCCCTGCTCTTCTGCATCTCGTCCCACACCTTCCGCAGGGCCTGCTGGAAGACCCTGGGCCACCTGAGGCCTCGCTGCCCCAGGATGCGGCCCCCCACGGCCGCATGGCTGGCCCAGAGGACCTCCAGCGGGGCAGCAAGCGGGACGGGCAGGGATGGAAGTGACTGCTTTGGAGGTCCGAAGGGGCCGGCCAGGACAGTGACTCTGGGGCAGGGGGGGACAGACAGCACCGATGGGGGCGTCGCCAATCAGCAAGAACTGGAGCATCACACACTTTAACCAGATTATATTTACAGACAGCATCCAGCTTTCCCTCTACCCATTCTCCTTTATAATCTACCTCTCTCGCTAAATAGTTTTAAACTTCAACAGAGTACCCGCCTTCAAGGAAGTTAACGCTTGTCAATGGAGCGATCCCCAGACCCTCTGTACAAATGAAATGTACGAGGGTCTGGTTAGGACCAGGCTAGGCATATTCTGCCTGCTGAGAACCAATGGTAGGCAATAAGGGAAGTGAGAAGAGGGTTGTAAAAAGTCAAGCAAACACTAACACATTTACAGAAGGAACATTTACTTTTAGAGTATCATATTCTCCATTTTGATGTATTTTTGTGATTTCCTGTCACAAATATCAGTGTTGTGGTGCAACAATCTTGTGTTTCTCTCAAAGGTAAAGGTCTTCAGTTTATTTTTGCTTTTAATTATGTGTACAATATTTGGTTCATTGGTTTTGGCAGTTTTTATACTGTCTTTGGTTGGTGTGTACTGTACATAATCAAAGTATGTGTCGTTAAAGCCGTTTTGTTAATTAATATTTTCTATTCAGAGAGTAAGTAAGACTTTATTTAAATAGCACATTTCATACAAGAATTGTAGCTCAAGGTGCTTTACATAAAATCAATAAAAACAATAATACAAGTGATAAACAATTCAAACAAAAATAAAAATCCCAATAAGATCTCTGTTCAAGAGAGAAAACAACTTTAAAAGTAGGAAAACCCTTTTGAGATAAAATTACTTAAATGCTTCGGTAAAAAGGTAGGTTTTAAGATGTCTTTTAAACATGTCTAGAGTGTTTGCTTCCCTAATATTTATGGGTAATTTGTTCCATAGTTTTGGGGCGTAATTGACAAAGGCCGAATCACCAATCTTCTTATGACTGATCGCAGTGTTCTAGCTGGTGTGTAGTTTATAAAGGAGTTAGCAATGTAGCTAGGTCCTTGTCCGTGTAGAGCTTTGTATGTGAGGAAAAGGACCTTAAAGTCAATTCTGAAGGTAACAGGGAGCCAGTGTAAAGTAGCTAGGACAGGACTAATGTGTTCTCTCCTTTTAGTTTTGGTTAATAATCTAGCTGCAGCATTTTGAATGAGCTGTAGTCTTTCAGTGGTTTTCTTGGGAAGACCAGTGAAAAGTGCGTTACAGTAGTCCAGCCGGCTGGATATAAAAGCATGAATTAACTTCTCTGCATCATTTTGGTTTATGAATGGTCGTACCTTTGCTATATTCCTTAGGTGAAAGAAAGCTGTTTTGGTCACTTTATTAATGTATTATTTATTAATGAGTCCAGGATTACACCGAGACTCGTCACCTCTGGTTTAAGACAGGGGGTTAAGCCTCCAAGATTCTTAATAAGCATCTCTCTTTTGGATTTGGGGCCACATAGTAGGACTTCGGTTTTGTCTTCATTTAATTTAAGAAAATTATCATTCATCCATTTGTTTATTGCCAACAGGCAGTTGGTAATGTAATTGATGGCCGTTGCATCGTTGGGTTCAGTGGATATATATAGTTGTGTGTCATCCGCATAGCTATGGAAATCTATGTTATGTTCTCTGATTATGTCGCCGAGTGGTAACATATAAAGAGAAAAAAGTAATGGACCTAAGCAGCTTCCTTGAGCAACCCCGTAGCAGTTCTCATGTTTCTTGGACCTATGGTCACCTAAACTAACATAAAACTTCCTTCCTGTGATATATGATTTCAGCCAGTTCAATACACTATCCGTGAACCCAATAAGCTTTTCCAGTCTATTGATTAGGATGTCGTGATCAATTGTATCAAATGCTGCACTGAGATCTAACAGGATAAGGATAGAGACTTTATTTGCATCAGAGTTTAGTCTGAGGTCGCTAATTATTTTGGTGAGAGCAGTTTCAGTACTGTGATATTTCCTGAAACCTGACTGCGAGACTTCCAGGATGTTATTTTCTTCAAGAAAATAATTTAATTGGACTAAAACTATCTTTTCCAGTACTTTACTAATAAATGGAAGGTTTGATATTGGTCTGTAATTTTCAAGTAGACTGTTTTCCAATTTGGGTTTCTTTAATAGGGGCTTTACAACAGCTGTTTTGAAGGCATCTGGGAAGACGCCAGTTCTAAGGGATGTGTTTATAATCTCTAGTACCGGACCTGAGACACTATCAAACACTTGCTTAAAGAATGTTGTGGGTATAGGATCAATATCTGAGGTTGTGGAGTTAGATTCGCTGACAATTTTGGAAAGTTCACTAAGTGTGATACAGGTAAATGTGCTCATGGTTATGTTGCAGAATCTACTGATGTCAGTTTCGACCCCACTATTAATAATACTCGCTCTGATCAAAGTTATTTTGTTCTTGAAGAACAAAGCAAGCTCTTCACATTTAACTGCTGAGGATGGAGGTGGGACAGGGACAGTGTTTAGCAGCTGGTCAATGGTGGAGAAAAGAACTCTGGAATTTCTGGCATTTTCTGTAATAATGTTGGAGAAATATTCTCTCCTTGCTAGACGGAGAGGGGTAGATCAGTTATTGAAATATTATTGATATTTAGTCCAGTTGTTATCACTAGATCTAGTGTGTTTCCGTGCCGGTGTATTGGGTCTGTTATGTGTTGAGTTAGATTGAAACTGTCAAGGAGATTTAAGAGCTCAATAGTTCTTGGGTCTGCTTTTTTATTTACATGGATATTTAAGTCTCCGTTTAAAACTACTTTGTCATATCTAGTGACACAGTGATAATAGTTCAGAGAATTCTTGTATGAATATTGGCGAGTGCTTGGGTGGCCGATATATAATAACAAAAAGTATTGAATCGGTTTTGAGCTCTATAGCAAGATATTCATATGATGTGAATTCACCTAGCTCAGTGATTTTGAACGACAGTTTAGAGGAGAAAATAGCTGCGACTCCTCCACCTTTTTTTGATGTCCTTGAAACTCGGTGAAAGCTGTAATCGGGCGGACACGCTTCTATCAGAGTTGCTGTTGTCGTGTCATTGTTTAGCCAGGTTTCTGTTAGACAGATGCAGTCTAAGTTGTTTTCTTTGACCAGATCATTAACTAGGAATGTTTTGTTATTTAGTAATCTAACATTTAGAAGGGCCAGTTTCATCTGTGGGGTATTAACAGATAAAACAGGGATAGATAAATATGTTGGAAGAATATGGATAGTTCTGTGAATTCTAACACTAGTTTCAGGTTTGTAACCATGCATTTTACCATGCCATTTTCTGTTTGTGATGATGACAAGTAGGTAGCCTACACTACTTGATTCATTATGTTGGTGGCTTTGTTTCCATTCATTTGACTGTTTCTATTGTTTCAGTTTTCTTTAAGATTGGGTTTGATCTGTCTGTTGCTGGTTCAGAGTTCTGGGAGCTCCGACAAGACTACATCTCTCTTCTACAGCTCTTCATCTGTCTCCGTCTTCGGGTCACTGTGACCCACCGTCGTGGTGCAAAAGGTGGGTCACAATGACCCGAAGGCAGCACAAGGGTTAATGGGGACACATTCATAAAGGTGCATCCTGGGAGAAATGCATAGTGCATAATGCTACAGTGTCAATTTGTAAAATGTATGCTCGGTGTTGTGCCGCAAGAATTTTCCAATGTAAAAAATGTGCCGTGGCTCAAAAAGGGTTGAAAAACACTGGAATAATGTGTGACGTCTATTGAATGCATTGTCTTATTGTGTCGTACTAAATAGCTGTTGTGTCACCTTTGCTTTGATGTAGGCTAAATGCTTTTGAACCTATTAATCAATCAAATATTTTTACTTGTCAGGATGATGATCTTTGAATGTCAACAAAGAAGAGCTATTTTCAAATTATATTTCACAACGGTTATCACACAAAAGAAGGCAGCTGTTTTCACTAATATGTCACCCAAAACGGATGGTCTGAGGTGCAAACATGCTGTCCCTCACGGCCATGAAGGACGTGGACAAAACATTCTGAAAAGTGGTGACCAAAGCATCAGGGTGCTTTGTTCCGCTGGAAGAGGGCAAGGATAATTTGGCTAAACATAGAAAATATAGGCCTAGGCTTATGTACAAAAAAGCTTTAGCCTATATAGGCTACATAGGCAGATCATTCACAAACTGAAAAATAGCTTAGGTTGTTCTTGTTTATCAAGTTTTAAAAGAGGAAGAACTTGTCGTGTTGTACAAAATTCGATACTGTTTTGTATGTTTAAGACAGGAATAAATAACTTCTCTCTCACTCGTGTCTGTTCTCTACAAGAGATTGGCTAAAATCAGTATACAATTGACTACGGCAAAATGGGAATTTGAAGCGGGTTGGGCGAGTGGATAGTCCCACCTACTGGTTACACACTTACCTACAGTTAGGCCATTTCTAGAAACCAGTCTATCGTTTAGGAAGACTTTTCAAGACTACACATTTCAAATAAGCCTGTCAGTGCGAGTTTTTAGTCATTGGAGGGAGGTCGAGGTCAATCGTTACTCTGCTCCCAATGTAATGACAATAGGGAGAACTCAAAGCGTCACCAAACACAAAATTGTATTTTTATGTTTTTTTTCTTCTTAACTGTGTAGGCCTAGTCAATAACAAAACTGTGAGCTATAAAGCACAGAGTAGGCGTACGTTTAATAGGCTGCTATTGATTTTACGATTTTAGTGAGTTAATCAATATCAAATATCATATTTAATAATAAATAAAAATATATATATATAGCCTATAATACTGTATATTTGTTTTACCCGAGGTCAAAATTAACAGGTCAGAAGGACGGTGCCGCCAAACGCTTGCACCAGGGCCGGTTTACCGTTACGGTGTAAAGCGAACGATTAGCCAAGGTGAACTGACTCTGGATCCGTACTTTTTGTCAGCGACTGAGCAAGTTCTGACCAATGGGATCCATTCTTTTACGCGAGGCGTGACAGCACGGTAAACAGCGGAAGATTCAACTCGAACATGGCAGCGGAAAAAGTTCCCAAATACGACACACAAAACAGAAGGTAAATCCAGATTGTTAGATATTACAACAAATTGATACATGTCAGCTGCATTGGTTATAGTTTTGTAAAATCGAGCTAACTACATATAAGCCCATGATCTTAACGTTACTAGTTTAGGTAGTTTAGACGAACTGTTTAGCACTGTTTAGGTAGCTAGCTAGCCATCTCTAGCTACTGTAGCTAGTGCTAGTTACTGTGATACTTTTTACAACTGATGTTCGTGATACTTTAACGTAGCAAACACTTGAAGTAAACAACTTTTCGGATAAACAACCGGTCCTGAACAAACTGAAAACTTACTACGGTAGCTATCTTGTTTGTCTGTCCCCGTAACATAAAGTCCCCGTAACATAACGTCCCCCGTCTTTACCCTCGTCTTCTTCCCCTTCCACCCCGTTGTTCTTGCCCTCGTCTTTTTCAACTTTTACATTCGGTAATCGGTACCCCTCCCTTCCACACACCCACCCACCAGAGGCATGGTGTGCAGTGTAGCGATCAGCGTGGAATCACCGGTGAACCGACGGCCCATCATCTTCAACCCGGACTTCTTCGTAGAGCGGCTGAGGCACGAGCGCCCGCAGGCCTTCACGGAGCTGGTGCTGAGCAACATCACGCGCCTCATCGACCTGCCCGGCGACGAGTTCGCCCAACTCACAGGAGAAGCGGAGCCTAGACTACCAGCACCGGCGGGCGGATTTCTGCGTTCTCTCAACTTCCTTAAACGCAAAGGTCGACCATCATAACCCTTCAGTAGTAGCCCGTTAGAGGGAGAGATGGGGAGAGGGGGTGAGAGAGCGTGAAGGCAAGGGATATGGGGTGAGAAAAGGGGAAAAAGGGTGAGAGAAGGGGAGGTAGGATAAGAGAACGGAAGTGAAAGATAGAGATAGAGGGTGAGAGAAGGGGAGGGTGAAAGGGGAGATCAATCCAAATATAAGTGAAAAAGCACCAATATTCTTGCAATCTCGGCTATTGTTCTGGGCCATGTTGACAAGTTGACATTCTGTACCTATTCATGTTGCATGGGCAAGATCTGTTATTGTTGAAAGTCTTGTGTAATATGAGTTGCTTGAGCTGCTAGCAAGGAGAACGGCAAACACTGCATTCAGAATGACTGCTTCAAACCCCACACTGTAATGCCTGAAATTAGTGTTTAGACCTTGCTTTTTTAAAGGCTTTGTGCTTTTATTTGAGATCGTTTCTTCTTCGAAATGTAGCCTGCAGTGACATTCTTTACCCCATTTGTTGTTTCACTCAAAGGAATGTTTTGGCATCATTAGTTCCCAACGAATTGTTGGGAACTGTTCAAAGGCTGATTTTTTGGGCGGGTTCGTGGTCTGAAAACCTCCCCATCATGACGATAGTAATCTAAAGTGGTTGTTGTTGTTTAGCAGAGAAAGGGATGGTGTTTGGATCGTCCCTGACGGAGGAGGGCATAGCCCAGATCTACCAGCTCATAGACTACCTCAGCAAGAGTGAGTTTTGCATCCTTACCCCGTTACCATAGCAACAACACCATTCATGATCCAAGTTTCCACTTTTTGGTACAAAAATACATTAAAAACAATCTTCGTACAAATGCATACCCTGTCTGTTGAAGGCATTCATTACAGTGTAGTTGAGGAGGAGAGGGGGACAGGGAGGGAGGGCACAGGGGTGTACACAAGTCTGAGCTCATGGTCTATTTCTAGCTGGGGGGTACGTCATATCCTGAAAGGGGACAATGGTGGAGAACGGCTCATGTCAATAATTCATCTCAGAGCACTTTGCGGTGTCTCTTTTTTGCCCTCCCTCTTTCCTCCCCCCTCTCTCTCTCTGCCCCCTCTGTTTTTTCTATCTGTCTCTCCCCTCCTGTCTGTCTCTCCCCTCCTGTCTGTCTCCCCCCTCCTGTCTGTCTCCCCCCTCCTGTC
>NC_090054.1:4597859-4678374 GCF_038355195.1 Osmerus mordax | reverse complement strand
CTGACTCTCTCTATCTCTCTCTCTCTGACTCTCTCTCTTTCTCTCTGTCTCTGTCTCTGACTCTCTCTCTCGCGCGCTCTCTCGGCCTCTGTCCCACACGGACAGCGCTCTCTGTAAACTCCGTCAGCTGATTATCCCTCGCCACACTGCCTCGGAGGCACAATGCCAGGCGTAATCAACACGATTCTCCGTGATTCTCTGGGACTTTCTCTGTGTGCCTCAGTTTTTTTATTTGATATAATCTTCGTACTTTTTTTGTCTAAAACTTTTTTGTCATGTCCTTCTCCCCTCTTTAAAAAAATCTCCCCATGCCACCCCTCATTCCCCCTCTTTCTTTCTCTCCTCCGTTTCTCCCCCTCCTCCCCTCTTTCTTTCTCTCTCCTCCCTTTCTCTCCCCATCCCTCCCCAGCACGGAGACCATTAACGATGGCCAGTTTCACACAGTGGAGCTGGTGACCTTCGACCAGACGGTGAACCTGTCCATCGACGGCGGCCTCCCCACCACCATGGACAGCTTCGGCGCCGTGCGGCCCCTCAACCGCGAGGCGCCGCTATACGTGGGGGGTAGGGGCCCTCTCCAACAGAACTCACCCCCCTCCTCTGCAGGCACTCTGAACTACTACACTACTGTCACCCCCCCCCCCCCACGCCCCACCCCAAAACCAACACCTCATCTTGTCACCCCTGCACCCCCCCCCCCCCCCACACACACACCTCATCCCAGCCCCAGTCCCTGCAACCCAACTCCAAACTCCTCTCGGCGTCAGAACATACACTCACACCTCCCCCATCGCAACTGTGTCTGGTAGAGCCCACATGCAGAGGAACACACATTGCAACACACACAAACATGATTACACAAGAAAGCACGCAAACGCACACACACTTACACCAAAGAAAATGGTATCACACGGCAGCAAAGACACAGGATTACTAAGACTTCTTCATTCTATCAGACACAGTCTCACTCCAGTTCTGTGACATGGTATTAGCATGCACCATAATTAAAAGTTCAACAACTGTGTTGTATTATTGTTTCATCTGTAAAACAGCTCTGTCAATAAGCGAGGCCATTCCTGACATTAATCACTTTTTATGGCAACTCTCACTTGAGAAATGCAAAAACAGTCACTGGAGTGACTTGACTCACTTGAAATAGTGTTTTTTTCTGATGTCAGGATTGGCTTGGCATTGGCAGGTGCTCGTGTGGTGGTGTGTTTGTGATATGTACCTGTGTCTCTCTGCCACTGACACTTTCAAAGACTCTGAAGCTGCTTGTCATTCCTCAACCGCAAAAAAAGATTTGGGCTTGGGTTTGTCAACAGCATCCGGGCATGTCTCTTTAAAGCATCCTTGTCTTCCTCCTTCATCCCAGCCATCCCAGACCTGTGTTAGCTGTCTGTCTGTGCCCCTGGACGTCCTCCACCGCACCTCTAACCAACATCTCTTCTCTCCACCATGTCCTCTGCCCCTCCCCCTCCCTCCCTCCCTCCCTCCGTTTCCTCCTCGTTCTCCTACCTCCCTGCCCCCTCCCTCCCCACCTCGCAGGCATGCCGGTGGATGTCCACTCGGCCGCCTTCCGCATGTGGCAGATCCAGAATGGCTCCAGTTTCCACGGCTGCATCCAGAACCTGTACATCAACAACGAGCTGCAAGACTTCACCAAAACCCAGATGAAGCCGGGCGTGGTCCCGGGCTGTGAGCCTTGCCGCAAGATCTACTGCCTGCATGGCATCTGCCAACCAGACGGGGCGCAGGGACCCGTCTGCCACTGCCAGTCCGGCTGGAGCGGACCGCACTGCGACCAGCCTGCCAGCCAGCCTGCAAGCCCCTGCCAAGGCAGCAAGTAAGCGGTCGCAGTTAGTTTTTTCTGTTTTTTATTTTATTTTGAAACAACTGTCATGTTTGGTTTGGTGAGTTGACCGACTGACTGGCTGGCTGGCTAACCAACTAACTCTCTGGTTAACCTGGCTGGGTGATTGTGTGATCCAAAAGACTGGACTGACTGACCAACTGGCTGACTGGCTGTCTGTCTGGCTAACCGACTGAATGACTGGCTGGCTGACTGTCTGTCTCTTTGTCCGGCTACCCAACTGGCTGGCTGACTGTGATTGTCCAAATGAGAGACTGATGATCGACTGGCAGACTGACTGCCTGGTTAACTGTCTGTCTGCTGGACTGACTGAGCTGTGCTCTCCCCCCAGGTGTGTCCACGGGAAGTGCATCCCTCTGGACAGCCAGTCCTACAGGTGTGAGTGCGAGGACGGTTACCGCGGCGCCCTGTGCAACCAGCAGGGGGAGCTGTTCAACCCCTGCCGCCGCCTCTCCTGCAAACACGGACGCTGTCAGATCTCCGAGTCGGGCGACGCGTACTGCCACTGCGAGAGTGGCTACGCCGGGGAGCTCTGCGACGCCGGTACGACCGCTGGGCCGGTTACTCTTCCTGTCCTTCTTCCTCTGTGGGTTTTAATGGCAGTTGGCGGCATTCTTTGATGGTGCAACATCGCCCCCAACTGGACTGGAGTGAAGGCCAGAGACAGAGAAGGCCCCGTTTGAAATGAATGTAAACAATCTCAAGTGTCTCAGCATTGGGCCATTGACCCCCCCCCCCCCCTCCCCCTTGTTTAGAAGTCGGAGGTGTCGCCCAATCAAACGCACCGATACAAAAAGCAGAAGATTTGACCAGTGTGTCAGCATAGTGTCTGTGGTCCCCCCCTACTGTCTGCGTCCTGGATGTTAAACCTCCATACAGTACCCATACAGTACCCATCTCACAGCCTTGTGTCCTTCCCTCCTCCTCCCCTGTCCAGAGTCTGAGTGTCGGGGAGAGCCCGTGCGAGATTTCTACCAGGTCCAGCGGGGCTACGCCATCTGCCAGACCACCCGCATGGTTTCCTGGGTGGAATGCTCCGGCACCTGCGACACGGGCACCTGCTGCGCCAGCCAGCGAATGAAGCGCCGGAAATACACGTTTGAGTGCAGCGACGGCACCTCGTTCAGCGAGGAGGTGGAGAAGACCGTCAAGTGTGGCTGCGCAGGCTGCATGTAGCGCGTCCCACGCAAACCTGCTGCTGCCACTGAAGCTGGAGAAGGAACGAGAGAAAGAGAGAGTGAACCGGAGGAAAGAAAGATAAAGAGGAAGAGAGAGAGAGAGAGAGAGAGAAGAGAGTTTAAAAGAAATATATATAAAACCTCTATATATTATGGACAACAATGTTTGTAAAATAGGACCTTTCCTCCCTATCACCATATGCGTCCATGGGTGTGTGACGTACAGTAACACAGAGATAAAAAAAACAACGACATCAGCAACAACAACACGGAGAGTTGACAACGACAGCAACCACAGCAACGTTGTATCTGCAACGTTGCTCCAAAGGGGTCCAGATCTTTCCCAGGGTTGCGTTCAGAAGGAGGACCCCCTCCCACCCTGCCCGCACGGTGTGTTCTGTCCCTGTGCTCCATCTAACCACATCTCCATCTCACATCTCCACTTCCTGTGGCCCGTCAGAAAGATGGTGGCGTCCAGTCTGGTGAGGTTTGACGGTGGAGAGAGGGATGACGAGGAGAGATGGGAGATAGGAGGAGAGGAGGGTTGGGCCGGATGGCTGGTCCAGGCTAGGTAGATGAGTTGAGCTGGGAAGGAGCTAGGCTGGGCGAGGATTGGTGGTTATTTGCTGGGTAAAGCTGAGCTTGGCTGGGGTCCCTTTGGCCAAACTGAAGCAGGCCAGGTTAGGCAAAAGTGTGTTTTGCTGGGCTGAACCAGACTTAGCTAGACAGGACTGTAGCTGGGTTGCCATTGGCTAAATTGACCTGGGTTGTTTTATGGTTGTGGTGACTCTACGCTTTCTCAATAAATACTTACACATACTTATCTGCCACATACACACACGTACACACACTTGTCTGATGTAACCACGGGATGGTCATGATTGGCACATATGAGAGTAGAGAGAGGTCAGGGGTCAGTGATAATGTGACCTGGTGTTGCGGTGCCCTACTGAGGACTGATGACCTTATACACACTGCATCAACTAGCAACATAGATGAATAGTCATCCGCCCTTTAAATGTACATGGTCACCTTACACAGGATGCCAACTCAAACACCTGGTAGTACCATTTGGCAGTTGCTAGGATAGGCGCTTTCTACGGTTGTCGGGGAAGCTTTGTGAGGTCACGCCCATCATTCCCAGTAACACCCCCATCTGAAGCGGGCAGTGCCCAGTGGTAAACAATCCCAGCATGCATTGCCTCAGGGTTAGGATGATTTGCATAGCCCCTCCTCCTTGTAGAGAGGGGCATTTAGGCCCCTCCCCCTCGATGCCTGCAGTATTAAAACTTGAGCAAACTATTGCATGTGTGGAGAGAGTTTGCTGATGAATATGTAGAGCTTTTTATCATTATTATCATCATGTTTATTACAAAACAAAAATGTGCAGAATTGTGTTTATTTTTTGTTTTGTTTTTGTCTAGTTTCAAATGTTTTTGCATTATGATTTTATTTTTGTTATTATTTGGTTTGTAATCTGTAACTCCTTTAGCCCTCTCTTTATACAGAAATGCCTAACAGATTCTAATATATATATTTGTATTTCATTTTGGTATAGTATTTTTATATGTTAAAGAGTAATCTGTGTTTTCTGGAAGCGTTGGAACAGTCAAAATGGCATTTGATCAGTTATTTAGCTGTCTCTGTTACTTTACTGTATTTCACTCAACCAAACTAGTTTGTAATTGGCCAAAACAAGATATCAAAATGTTGGCCTTTGTTGTATAGGAGGCAGTATTGATCTAGAAAATTGTTTAATATTGTATATGTTGTCTTCCATGTGAATATTACATCTAATTCATTTGAGTCTGTGTGCTTTTCCGTTTTTACGATTTTATTTATTTTATCTTAAGGCTTTTTCTGTAGTAATTAAAATACATACTTGTCGCTGATTTTAGTAAATGATACAAAAAGAAACATAAAAAAAATAAAATAAATAAAATAAAAATAGTAAACAAAAAAAGCTGTAAGGTATTTGTGACATCGCTTAACCAGTTCCGTCAGTGTTCATTCCTGACCTGCTCAGACACATTCCTATTTGGGTGCAGGAGCCAGAGAGCATGGGGCTAATATTAAGATGAGCGACTGCCCCCCACCCCTATCCCCCCCCCCCCCCACCCCCGTCAAGAACCACATGGCTGAAATATAGATATAAACACCAAATTTTGGGGGGTTTTGTTCAAGTGATGCTAGTGCTAGTAATGCTTCTGTAATTCTATAAAAAAATAAAATAAAAAAATACATTTTGCTATATTTTGAGAATTATATTGCTTTCAGGAAACCTCCACCAAAAAACAGTCATGCGTATTTGGAAACACACTAGAGGCATAAAAGATACGAGGAAGATAAACTGCGAGACAAGCCTATAGTTTTACAAAACAGAGGCCCACCAATCAGATGTGCCCAAAACAGCCAGTCATGTGTTGCCACCTGCAACTTTGCGACTGGGTAAACACTACGTTCAAGAGCTGTACAGGTGCCATAAACAGAGAATTAAAGTAAATAACCTGAATGTATAAATGTGTATAGATAAATATGCTCTGCGCTTATTCATGAAGTGGTAACTTATATAGCTGTTATTTAGTATAAAGATGCCACAATCCTTGTTGCTTGTTTTCTACAGTGGGAGGCCTGTATTTTAAGCTGTGGTATGGTTCTTCCTGCATGCTTGGGTAACTGCTCTAAGGTCAGTCCAGAGTCCCCCCCATCCTTTCCCAGTAGGGTTTGAGAAGGATGACGACTGACCCAAGATCTGTCCCAAGGCGCAGTAATGCCAAGCCTCTCCTACAGCAGTGATCTCCCTTGTCTCTCTCTTTGTGTTCCATACTACGTCATGTGATCCAGTGGTGTTCAATACATTCGGAGAGTTACGAGTTCTGTTCTGTGTTCTGATACTGATGACCTGTCATCCAATGGGTTCATTAAGGCTCTTATATCCATATGGGCGTGTATCAATAGTGTCACATGACTCCCTGTCCCATGGGTCCTTCCCTCCATCCTGCACTGATGTGACCTGAAACAGGTGGCTTCCATTTCCTGGTTGTGATGTAGCCCGGAACTCCTGTGTCACATGACCAGCCTCACTAACATCCAAAAGGAACTGTGCGCAGAATAAAAAAAATGATGCAAAATGTCACTGATGTATTAAACTGGTGCATTAAAAGGTTTGAGAACCACAGAGAATCTCTGGGGTTTCCACGATTGTGTTGTTGTATGTGGCAGGGTTAAATTGCAGGATAGAACCTGTCTCCCAGTGATGCTGAATGTATGTAGTGCCACCGACAAAATGTTTACCAAAACTCCACTTTTCATTCAATAAACTTTAATGTGTGTGATTTTAACAGTGTGGCTCATTTGTCTCCTTGCTGTTTTGACTGAGCAGTGTGTGTTCGTGAGTGTGAGTGAAAGTATAGTTTAACTTACAATAGTGTTTAAATAGAGAGGAAAAAAATACAGACAAAACTTAAAATTCAAACATCTTTATAAGACCTCCAGCAAAAATACAGTCACTAACATTAAAGATGTATCATTCTTGGGATTAACATAAGTAAATCCTTGTTATTTCTTTTCCAATATACAAAAACAAAAAACTATAAATATCAACGGCATTGAATAAAACAAGTTCAAGTTGGATATTTGGTGGTTTGCTTAATTTAGGTCTATTAAATTCATTTGCAATTAAGGGGATCTTAAATAACGATAACATGAATGATACGGTTTAGCATTTACAAATGATTACTTTTGTAACGTAAAATAACCATCATAAAAATAACACTGCTAAAACTTTTTTTTTTTCCTCTCTCGCATCTTTTGAAAAACAGATGTTACTATTGCTGAATTATGGAAGGTTCACACCAAGAAAACATATTCCTGAAATCAAATCAAGATAAACTGTAAAATTTAATTGTAGACAGGTAGGCTACAGGCAGGCATCATTTACAAAGACTTCAAGAAAAAAGAAAAGATAAGGGTTCATCCATACGGCCACTAGAGGTCACTCTGATGCTGAAAACCATTACATTTTGCACAGAACCAGAGAACTAAACAGTAATGACATCTTCCTTGAACATCGCCATCACTGAACATGACCATGCACAGTTCTTAAACATATCTATCGTTATACATACTGACTTCCATCCAAAGAAAAACATTGTCTTTAACATCGGTACATTCTGCCTTGCCTGGTGTCCAATCCTTTCAAACAAACACAAATCACCAATCACTGGTTAACTACGTATTTATCCGTAATCACTCCTTATTGATCAATGATGAATGTTTCTTCAGCCCGCCAGTACTCAGGGAGGCACAGGTACGTGCATGCATAGTTTCAAGGAGAGGCGGCTTTACAAACCAGGGTTTGTTGTTCTGAAAGTACATAACATTTGTTTCTGAGATTCTATCCG
Organism: Osmerus mordax; assembly: GCF_038355195.1. Classification (NCBI taxonomy): domain Eukaryota; kingdom Metazoa; phylum Chordata; class Actinopteri; order Osmeriformes; family Osmeridae; genus Osmerus; species Osmerus mordax. The sequence continues at coordinate 4,670,920 of NC_090054.1, read as the reverse complement.
TTGAGGTGATTGTTGTATGGAGAGCGGGCTGCTGATTGGGTGGGACAGACTGCGGGGACGTTGGTGTATTCACATTAACGAGACGGCTGAAGCATGCACGCGGCACGACTATTCGCCATTAAGCTAAAACAAGGTATGGAGGAGACGGACGGGTGCGCGGGAGGCTCGAACACCGCAGCCCGCCGGGCACTGTCTCCTACGCGTTTCAAACAGAGGGGAAAGACAACGACCCTTTGTTGAAATGTCATGACACAAACATGAAGCTTACGGGCGTCGTTCAAAGTAAAACAATGACAATATCAAGAGTCATAATGCTCAGGTTCTGACAACAAGAGTCCACAGAATCGACAGTGAAAACAGATGAAAATATGAGGATTGCTTCGGATTCGACATGTTGGAAATCAAGGATGTGGGCGCAGCGGGGCGAGAGGAGAGGAGGCAAATAAAGAAGGGGAGGGACTGCAATTCACAGAGGGAAGGGTTGTGCATGGAAACTCACTGCCACTCTCCTTCCACAGTACTCAAACATGTGCAGCAGCTAGAGAACTGAGACTCCACCTACGTTAACACACACGTCTATTAGTTCACACTTGATAAATAAGGCACCTGATCACAAGTCACACTCTTGCACACACACTGACTGCAAAACACACTGGAGGCATCCATGATGTAATGACAAGAGGCGACGGGTTGATCACTAAATGGAAAGTATGTCAAATGTTCAACAATGACAGGCTATGTTCCTAAACAATAGGACAAACACTGTTTTCTCATGCTTGATGACAAATCTGGCATTGAAGTTGAGAGAAACAAACCAATATTTACGATGTCTGTGACAGACTGCCAGAGAACACTACTCTCCTGCATGGAATCACATACAACCCTCACAACACAAACACACACACACTTTCGAAATCTACATTAAATATATCCCCGTCACCATTTGCATTTTGCCTCAGAAACGTAACAAAAGCATTCAACTATCCCACAAAATCACAAAAAAAAAAACTGCTTTTGCTCCTAATCTTTTCACCAAGATCATTTACAAACACAAAAGGAAAACACACAAATAGTCCTTTTTGTAGGGGGCAAAGAAACAAAAGACCAATCCCACTTGACAACAGCAGTCTGTCTGCAGTCAGGTTCTACTTGGTCAGAGACATCCTGGTGCGCTTGGCAGGAGTCTGTGGGGCCTCCTGGCCTCTCTTCACGGCAGACTTCGGATTTCCCTTCTGTGTATGTGCGGAGCCCTCTGCTCTCTTGGTGGCTGACTTAGGAGTCCCACTTGGCGTCGGTGTCGGCTCCTGGGCTTTCTTGGTAGCAGATTTGGGGCTTCCGCTCCGAGTAGGCATGACCTCCATCTTCCTCTGAGACCTGGTCAGTACCTGGTCCGAGGAGACCGGCGTAGTTGTGGCGTCCATGTCCGGAAGCGGAGTGTCCACCGGCCCCTCGGCACCTTTACCTACAGTGACTCTACTGTCAGTGACTCTACTTTGAGACGGTTTCTTTGTCTGTTTTTCTTTCGCACCAGCACCTGGTTTGACCAGCGGAGAACTATCCACTCCTGTTTTCTCTTCTTCAACCTTTTTATGGGAATCCGTTTTAGCCCCAGCAGCAGGGGCTGAGGACTTTGGTGTTTTGGGGGACTTTTGAGGCAATTTCTGCGATGATTCACTATCCCTCTTCATAGGCTCTCTAACAGTCCTACTGCTGGTTGTCTTGACCACACTTTCCTTCCCTGCAGGTTTTTGATCAAGAGAGGGTCTCCCTCTCACTGATTTTGCTAAGACAGGCTCCTTAATTTTTTTATTATCTGTCCGGCAGGCTTTAGCTCCCTTCACAGTTGCTAGTTTGGGTTTAGAGTTGGAGGTTTTCACGTTGGCAGCCTTGAGGCTTTCCCTTGGTGCATCCTTCACCTTTTTGGAGGTCTGCTGGACCTGCATCTTCTCCCGGATGTAGTTGTACTTCCTCAGGATCCTTGCGCTCGCTGGAATCTTCGCCTTAACAGAGGCCTTCTGAGCCTCACTTGCCTGGGCCTGGATCTCGGCTGAGGACGCGTACGGCTTTGTTGAGATCCGAGTGGCTGTGGTTAGCTCTTTTTTCTCCTTCCCTTTGGATATAGGGACCTCCTGCTCCAGGGCTTTAGCAATGAGTTTCTGGCTCTTGGGAGTGCTCTTCACAGGGGAGGCAATAGCAAACTTTTTCAGATGTTTCTTCAGGCGTTCGGCCTGCAGGCTTGGGAACACCCCCTGGGAGGTCCCTGGGAGGCAGGAAGAGCTGTGGAAGCACAGCTGCGTCTCAGAGGGAAGACGAGTGTTCACCTTCTTAACGATGACTAAGGACTTTGTCTCTGTTGACTGTAGGAACCATCGGCAGATACTGCTGAGGTCAAAGTTCTTCATGAAGAGCATCTGGACAGGGGAGAACCTCTGGTGTTCCGAAGACCTAGGCTTTCGAACCCTGCGCTTGCTCTTCCAGATGGCCGCCTGTCTGTCAGCCTTGTTCTTGTGCTTAGGAGCCGGCTGACCCTCTTTGTCCATCTGGAACCAGCCTTTTTGCATCTTATCAAATTTGGTGTTCAGGTTACTGATCATGTGTTGGTGTTCCTCACTGTTCAGGGCCGCCAGAAATTTGGGGGGAGTGGGTGCTGGCGGCTCCAGTCTGGGAGGGAAGAAAGGAAGGCCTGAGCAGGAGGGTAGAGAACTGGGCAGCTGAGAAGACACTGGAGAAGACTTGGGCGGAAGCTTTGTGATCTTTTCTGGTTTCACCCTGAAAGGAGACAACACTTCTCGGGGCTTCTCTGGTGTGTTTGGAGCAGTAGAGGAAGAGGGTGAGGCCAACCTTTGGGACCGGAGAGCTGACTTCCTGTTTTCAGGAGGTGATGAAGGGATAGGAGTCACACGGGTAATTGAATGGCTAGTGGCTACTTCAGCTTTGCTGCTTTCACTCCTGAGTGGCATCCTCCCTGGTCTTTCTGTATTGAGGGATACACGGGAATCTGATGCTGGAATGCTGTCATCTTGCAAAGGTGTTGCATCTGCTGCCTTCAGCAGTTTGCTGGCTTCTCTGTCCTTCAAGGGAGTCCGCTTGCCTCTTAGTGGGCTCCTCTGGGTGGTTGCCTCACTACTCATTGCCCCTGGGTCCTCTGGGAGGGAGGGAACCTCACTGGTAGTTTTCGGCATCTCAACCTCCTCAAACTCCTTTACAATCCCTGAAGACCTAAGCTTTTGTATGGCCAGCACCCTGCATTCTCCCCCCATGTTGCTCTGCTTCTCAATGGGCTTAGTTCCTGGAACTGTCTCGACTGCATCCACACTCTGCTCACTGATAGCCTGTGGTGCTGGTGTCTGTTGGGACTCTGAGGGTTCGATAGAGGTGGAAGTTGAAGACAGAGGAAGTGGAGGGGTGGATATGGGGAGGGGAGATGGGTTGGTGGGGAGAAGGGGCATAGGCTCAGTAGAAGTGGGTGGGAGGGATGTGGAGGGTTCTTCAGAGACAGAGGACGTCATGGCAATTGACTGGGGAGGAGAGACTGCTGGCCCGGCTTTCTTTGATTTGGCTGATCTGAGTGGTCGTTTAAACTCCTGGGTTTTAGGGGAATCCACTGTCTGTTCAGGGACTGGGGTGAGGGGAGGGGCCGGTGGAGATTCAGACACTAGGACAGGGACGGGCAGACAGTCAGGGACTGGGGCCGGGGCAGAAAGAGGGGCAGACACTGGTGCTGGCAGAGTCTCAGTTTCTGGGGCTGGTGTCTTTTCAGGAACGTGGGTTGGTAGAGAATCAGGAGCACTCTGACTTGCTTCAGCAAGGCTCTTTGACCCCATAATGTTTCGTCTCACGTTGATACGGCTCCTTGTGGGATGTTTTGGAGCAGGACTTTGGACGCTCTCAACTGGAGAAACAGCGATAGATGGACTCTCTGGTTTGGTCTCGATAGGTTGGAGAGAACATTTCATATGTGCCTTTGCAGGTCGTTTCAACGAGGGACTTTTAACTGAGTCAACCGATGAGCCAGGAGCAGATGATGATTCAGAAACGCCATGATTGCCTTTGGAATTGCTCTTAACAGGTTTTGGAGAACTTTTCTGAGACCTTCTACGCAAGCATCTGTCAGAGGCTTTGATAGGCCTACCATTAACATACCCTACAATTATCTTCTCAGTTTCACTAAATATAACTGGTTTGGGCTGAAACTTTTCATGACGCTTCCTACGCCATGGAGGTAACTCTTTCAGAAGAGCCTCCAGAGACTTCTCAGGGGAGAAATGAACCAAAGGATCAATCGTGTGCTCTTCTTTTATGGTGGTCATATCTGCAGCAGCAGACTCTGGTTCAGCCATATCCACTTCCTCAACCTCTTTCAATTCCTGCACTGTCTGAGTTTCATTTCCACTCTGATCTTTTCTTTCAGAGGAATCCGAGTGCTGCTGGGTCTTGGCCTCCTCAGCCTGCGCCTGCTCCTTCTCTTCCTGCTTTTCGTCTTGGGCACTCTCCACGACAGGGTTTGGTAGCTCAGCTTCCTGCTGGGGTTCAAGGTCCCCATTCTGGACCTCCTCTGAAACACACAGGGTCTCCTCTGTAGTATGACTTCCCGTTGGGTTTGCCCCTACCTCTGTCTCTATCACTTCAGCTAGACTTTCGTTTAATACTTCAACACCACTTGCATCTTGCCCCGCTGGTTCGACTACAGTCTGAACTACTCTCTCCTCTGACACAACGCTCTCCATTGCCTGCTCTGAATCTGTCACCGCAACCTGTTCAGTTTCGTTCAGCTGGGTTTGAGGAGGGACGGGAGGAGGGGTAGGGAAATCTTTGCACTGGCTCTGGTCTGACTCACTGTTCTCAACTACTGGGTTGGCTTCGCTGGCGGCTGCTTCCACCACCCCATCAGCTATGCCAGGGATGTCCATCTCAGACAGTTGCTCGGAGGGCGTCTTCTGACTAGCCGTCTCCGTACAGCCCTCAGCAATGGGAAGATCTACCAGAGGAACACCGTCGGGCTTGGCCAGGGCCTGTTTAGGAGTGACAGTAACTAGGCTGATGAGGTCTGGCATTGGGGCGATTGGATAGTTCCCCAGGTTGTCGTTGGGTCTCGACTTGCTGGCCAGCGTTCGGACGGTTTTCAGCTCCCACATCTCCTCAACGTAGAGGTGGCCTCTGGTGCTCTTCCGGGCGTTGCGGCGCGGGAGCATGCGGTGCCGCTGTCTCCTCAGCGACTCTGTGATCGGCTTGTCGATGTAGACGAGATCACAGTGGCCGAGGTCAGGGTCGGCGATGAACACGGACGACTCCCGAGGACGATAGCATGAGGATCCTCTTATCGTCTTCCTGGCAGTTCTAGGTGACATGTGGGATATTGCGTCTGGCGTCCTCTTCTCTGTGCAGGGCTTGGATGGTGTGCCTTTTGTGTGTCCAATCGCTCCCCTCTGTCTGGCCTGATTTGAGTGATCAGAATGATGACGTCTTTTCACTTGGGAGCTGAGTCTAGCACTGTGGCTCTCAGCCCTCTTTGAGGGGTCAGTATTGACCTGTCGTTCCTCTAGTTTTCCAGCAGGAGGCACTACAGAGGTGGTGAGTACACAGGACAGTTTCTTACCATCCCCAAGGCTGCCAGACTTCATAATTTTTATTTTCAGAGGAACGTGGTCACTAGGACGTGTGATATCAAGCTGTACGGGACTTTTGATGGGAACCGCCAGAGCCGTGATGCCTTCTGAAACGGTTTTCCGGAGGTCTAAAGCCGGCCCCCCGGTTCCTGGTGTCTGCAGAGAGACAGTAGTCTCCGGGATTTTCTCGGGGCTCACAGAGCTGCTGGTGTTGACACTGGCCATCTCCTGGATCTCCAACTGTCCCTTAGGAGTGGACATTAATGGGAGTGTGGGCTCTATGCAGGTCCTCGCTGGGGTGTCCAGGCAGGATTCCGGGCAGACAGAAGTGGATCTTATGTCCACCAAGGCAGGGTTAGGGTTCGAGGCTTGTGAAGTGCAGGAGGAAGCCTTGACTGCTTTGACTTCAGTCTGGAGGAAACCCAGGGCATCCACTATCTGTTTCTGGTGGTGTGGACACAGCTTGGCCATGAACTGCTCCAGGCTGGAGGTGGACTGCAGATCCTGGGCCTTGGCAGTAAGCAACTCTGCAGACTCACTGAAAGACAACGAACACAAGTCAATGATTAAAACATCATCTTGATTTAATTCACATGATAACAAAGAGGCAACAACATGATTAATGAACGACTTTGGCCATTTCCGCTTCTATAAATCCTAAACCAAGCCTATTGATTTTTCATTTCAATGTCAGCATTTTTCACATTACCACATTTCCTTCTCAGTTTTTCATGTTCTATGAATAGGACAAACTTAATTCAAATGACACATTTGGAATTCTGAGCTTGCATGTTAACATAATCAAGCAGTACTGTAGAAAAAGTATAAATTGTAACAATAAATTGTTTAATAAATATTGATCCATGCAAGAAAAGATGACAAGTGCCTCCATTTATTTTCACAATAGATTTATTAGAAGAATAAGTGATTTTGAAAAGTGGTTCTATCATCCAATGACCAATTACAATGTTACAGCTGATCTTTTTCAAAATGGCAATTTTCCTTACAGAACACATCAAGTAAATTCTTACACATGCACAAACACAATTAATCAATGGTGCCCCACGTTTAATGCAACATACATAAAATTAAGATCATATTAATCACTTCAGTTCAAAGATTACATATTTGGGGGCAAATATCTATTTGTCAAGTTGTCAAATCAAAATAGCCTTAAATAAAGGAAAACATACTAGTGCAATCAAATAAACATGGTAGTTAGTGATGATTAAGTGCTCAACTACATAGGACTTTAACGACAACCAAGTCTGAATAATAAGATAGTACAAAAAAACAATCCATAAATAAATTACAGTAAAAATAATGCATCTTGTCATACCATAACATGGCGAGAACTAAAATAAAGTTCTGTTGAGGTTTTGGTGTGTGCCTTCTGACTGAACATCTTCAACTAAATCTACAGTGGAACAATGTATCTGTTGTTTTTGGCCTTGATCATGCAGCTGAGGTAACCTGCTAGGGAACTTAATCACTGGGGTAAGCATACATTGCTGAAACACACCCATGCCAGGGAGATAGGGATTAGGCGGTGTGTGTGTAAATGTGTGAAATAAAGGGCTGAAGATATTTAAAAGTGACTGTGTGTGAGCAAATAGGAGTCTTTAGGAGTTTGTGTGCATGGGTGTTTGATTGACAGTGAGATAGCAATGAGAGAGAGCATTTGGACTAAAAGCAAAACTAACTGTAATCAGCTTATATAACGGATTTTACATTTTACATTAAAGTGAAGCTCAGAATAGGCTGACATGAAATAGACTACACTAACAACTAGAATGAGTTAACTATCAACAGTAGGTGATATTTATGGTGGTTGAGGCACTGTGAGCTGGAGAGAGAATTAAATACAGATGCAGCTAGAAACCCCCTTCTGGCTTGCATCTTTCCTGCACTGAGTTAACATTGACATTCATTGTGTTTAAAAGGACAAAGAAATAAAACTCTTGGTTTTGCATTACATCAGATATCTTTTGGCTCATAACACACAATCAAAAGAAGGCTTGTGTGACCAGCCAAAAAATAAGAATGTATTTTGTGAATTGTGAGATACAGTAGTTCTAAAATGGAGCAACAACAACTCCAAAACAACAAAAAAAGACAGAAGTAAAGTAGCTTTACTTCCAACTAGGTTTTTCGACCCGCTTTGTCATTGTTTTGTAAATTGACATCCCTGGTTGACTTTTTGACAGTTTGAGTCTAGAGATAGTACCTGAAGAAGAGGGAGTGGCATTAGTTTAGTCCCTGAGGGTGTTTTCACTCTCCATTTCACTTTTAACATTGTGATCTGATCACAATAATCTGAATATTTACAAGATAAATTACACAAGTGTTATTCTTTTTTTTTTTACAACGGGGTGAGATGGGGGATCAATAGGACCGACCAGCATAAACAAGAGCAGGAAAGATAACAGGACAACAAAAAGGACAAAGTTCACAGACACAGACTACACATGGGTGAACCCCATCTGGGTTGTAGTGGCTTTTCATATTCCAAAAAAGGGCAACAATTTAAATGAGGGTTAAATGAACTACCATGTAACTACATAGAAATAACTGTAGTAACGACATTGAAGGTAAACTCCTATGTAGTCAAACTTCATATTGGTTTAGCAGTACAAGCTGTTAGACATGAGAAACTTGGTATGAGGGAGGATAGGCTTTTCAGGGGTAAGCAAGTGTTAAAATTGATCTTGTTTCGTTAACACAATGTTCAACTGCTCCATTACAACATCCATTTACCCCTTCCATTCTTACCCTTACTCCTTCCCTGACTCCCCCTCCTCCATACAGTGCCTCCATACAATACACTTTTGTAGTGACACTTAAAAACATAGAATTGTTTACCTGCATGTATAATGTTTTACAACAGGTATTGCCATGTATTTACATGGTAATTACTGCAACCTTCAAGTAAAATATTGTCCAAAACTGCATTCCAGACCATGTGCCCAAGTCAATGACTTCAGCCAACTTTAGACGTGTGCCAGACTGGGCAACAACTTGTCCATCTTTTATCCCACCACTACATCCTTGCAAAGGTACACCATACTTTTACCTACTTCTACATTGGTTGGATGAAGAGGACTGAGGGATGGGAAATTACAAATATTAAAGAATTCCGAGTATCAATCATACATGTTTATGGAGTCATAGTGTAGGCTATGGCTCAATGTGACATAAATATACATTGCATACACTTTTCCATAAACCCTTCAGTTAAAAGGCTTAATCAATTTCACCTTACATTTCAAGTTGTCCAAAAACAAGACAAGTGTTGCCTTCAATCCTCATGCAAAATACACCAATATTTCATTCATTTATACATGTTGTAAATATGAAAAAGAAAATAGTTATGCTTCTAAATGTAAGCACTTTAAAGTTTATTTTTTCTTTCTCCGTTAAGAGAAGTGCGCTCTCAGTAGTTTAAACTTGGTGCCTTTAAGCAATAACCCATATGGTCTGTATAACCTTAACAGTCCCTCCAGTGCACCACACGAGGATGCTGCATATTTACAGCACACACACTGTCAGTATTCACAGTCCTTTCTGAAGACAGCGGCACATTGAACCATAAATAAATATCAAATCCTCATCAAAATTGAGTCACAACAAAGCAAGATAAAATGATTTAGTGTTAAACAAGTTGACAAGTTAAATTAATAAAGCATCTCCTGCGGCTAATCTGATGTGATTCTACTACGTAGAATTAACAATATAATTATTTGTATATATGTGTGGTGTATATTAACATCTGTAGTATTTGTATAGGTTTTGTGGAATTGGTGTATAAGCTATGTACATTCAGGGCTGCTTTAGTGACAGAAGAAATGCTCTGTCCTTAAATACTGTCCCTATGGTCAATAAAGATTATAAACTTTAAAAAGCTTTGACATTTTTAAATGCTTGACAAAAGAAATTCCATGAAGGGTTTTAAACAAATCAAAAACTATTTTCCAACACACAATGAACTTACTGCAACGACAACCAAAAGATCTGCGACACGGTAAAACATGAACTCCGTATCTTTAAAAATGTAAGCATCAAGCGTGCATGAAACTTTTAAACATATTCACATACCGTTTCAAATAATTCCAGTGTTTCATTTTCAGTAGTCTCTCTTGCAGTCTTAGCTTAGACAACAATATTGGCTATAAACTAAATTATTTCCATATCATATGGCCTTGCTATGGTAGTAAGCGTTTAGCAGCAAGAAAACAAATCTTAGACCATATTCTATATGCCATTTTTGCCATCATAATTATACTTCAAAAAAGCTTTTGGTCATGCCTCTTGGCTTGCCAATGAGAACACACAGAGCTGCTACATACAACAAAGTAGGTCCTAAACAACTAAATACAATTTCATTTAAGAGCTGAGGTAGTAAACCATCAGATTTGCTACGGTCATTCTTTTCTTTTTTCATGATATGAAAAATATATGAAGTGTCTCCTTTGTTGAATTTACATGAAATTGCTGTATGGTGACGACAACAGGCAAAAATTAAATTAAATTAAAAAAGGCTGAGAATCTGGAAAAGAAGCCCTGTGCTATTTGGTCACCTTTGATTAAAAACGATGCTCTTGGTTCTAAAGCATAGCATTGACGGAACCTAATTTGATTAAACAATGTTAGTTTGAGTGGGAAGGCAATTATCTGTTATGCAGCATGATTGTCATGGTGACACTGAAAAAACCTTATGACTTAATTTTTTCACAGACAAAACTGTCAGAACTCATTCCCACTCTATGCCATATTTTACATTAGTCTCAGACAACATACCAATTAAAGTTCTTGCCATCTACTGAGTAACTAAATTGAGAACAATTAAACCTCTTTTATATCATGGTCTGCAAGTTAACTGAAATGTTGAACATAAAAAAAATTACAAAACAAATTATAAACAAATGCTTCTACTAACCATGCAATACACCTGAAGGCATGCCTGTGTCTGGTGTTAACTGGAGAACCTCTCATCCAGGTTAACTGGAGAACCTCTCATCCAGGTTAACTGGAGAACCTCTCATCCAGGTTAACTGGAGAACCTCTCATCCAGGTTAACTGGAGAACCTCTCATCCAGGTTAACTGGAGAACCTCTCATCCAGGTTAACTGGAGAACCTCTCATCCAGGTTAACTGGAGAACCTCTCATCCAGGTTAACTTTTGCGCATTAACTGAAGGTTATCCACAAAACACAACTACTTTCAAAATGGCAAAACCCCTTCAAAACGGTACCCAACACGTTTCCAATAGCCTGCCTGATTCTTGCATGAGTCACATAAACATGTTTTAACAATAAGTCGCTTTGGATAAAAGGTTTGTGCTAAAATAGCCTAATCCATGGTTATCTATTGGTTTGATGCAAATGGTGGCACTAAAAACCTATACTATGCAAGGTACCACCATAGTCCATCGGTACTAACGAAATCAGGATTCAGCCCTCAAATAAAAGGACTTCCTGGGTCCCATTTGAAATTAGTTTTGAACATTACTATTTGTTTTAAAAGTACTGCAAGAACAATAATAAAATCAAAATAAATTTTGAGTTGTATGGTCACCTGATACAAGGATCACTGAAGCATCACGATCCCACATTCTGGAATGTCCTGAGGTATAACTGTTGATAGTGTTGGTAGCATGTACACACAGGTGGTGCTAAATATGCCACATGGTGATAAAAACCTGGTTTTCAAAGTTGTGGGGAACGGTTTCACTGCATTGATATACTGTAGCAACATATGAGATGAAAAGAAAAACAATCATTTAAAAAATAGGACATCTTTCAATGATGAAATATTGAAATCATGCTTAATCAAAAAGGAAATTGTTTTCAATTGAAAATGTTCCCGTCTCTCGTCTTTAAGAAGTTATCCCAGAGGTAATCCTACCTGACTCTACGTGTTTGTTTGTGCCAACTGTAGAGGCACACAGATTTGAAATGTCACAAGGCTTTGAACTGGCACTAGTAGAGCGCTACTGACACTGGTTAAGGTAGTTGTGAAACACCTGACACAGTAGGGTGTGCATATTTGTCAGCCGATGTAAGGTTTGAGTCCCTTCAAAAAGTTATGAGGATGAAATATTTTCCTCTTTCACAGAAGACAACAAGAGGCACGGACATGTTAGGTATGAGGTATGTCTGTGTGTGTAAAGATATCTAACATAGTAAATTACATACATTTCTGATAGAAACATGGATTTGTTAACTGACAAATACTGCAGCCCATTCTGAGTTATGAAGGCTACAAGTGAACAGGGGTCGAGCTATTCAAACTACGCAGCAAAGCGGTACATTTCAGAGTGTTACATAATCTGCCGTGCTTTTGGAAAGTAGCTCTGAGGTTTAGTTGTTCAATAGAGAGGGAGATGAAATTCCGGACAGGAAAAGTTGTCGTTATTGTTATCCCAATAGACAAACAAAAAGGTATAAAATAAACACAAGATATTCACAGGAAAGAAGTTGCATTACCTCCTTTCAAAAGTTCGACACGTACTTGTAGCTGTTTGGTCAATTTCAGTCCACAGAAGCGCATTTGCCAAGACAGTGACAGGAAAAGAGTTCTCTATCAATCAAGTGTCTGCGTCAACATCTCACAGAAGAAGCAGCGACACACTTCTGGACCGTTCGCGACGTTCAGGTGAACTACTGAATCAGCTGATTATTCACAGGGCTGTTCAGAGGCATGAAGAGAAAGAGGCTCAGATCGAGGACAGAACGGGGCACCATTTCCAAAAACGTTGCATTTTGCTCGCTCCAATTTGAATTGCACGGTATGTGGATGGCTTAGCATATTCATGTGCACCAATTCGCAGTGTTGAAATGGAGAGGGTCGAGCAGCCGAGTCACGACAGCAATATCATTACAAGTTAATAGTGGTCAATTTCATCATAAGATTGTTCATTACACAAGGGAATATATTTAAGGAGTGTATTCAAACTCTTTTTAGGGAAAAAAGGAGTGCTGACAATTGAGTGTCCCCGACAAGAACCGCTACTTACAGTAGACTTTACTCTAATTAACAACCTGGGATTAATAGGTCAAATAAGTGATCCGTGAATACCTAGATACAAGTGCTTTTTGAACAAATCAGCATCATACACAAACTAGTTATGTGTACTGTATAGACGGCTCTTCTACTCCCACTGTATGGCAAATGCAACTAGTTACCCACATCTCAGCTTAAACACCACCACGTCACGTCATCATCATCATCATCATCGTCATCATCATAATCAAGAGTACTGCATTGTTTCATCGTGTTGTTCTCGTGTAACTTCACTCGTCTGACGAGAGGCCTGTGTTCAGAGGTTCCCTCCTGTTCTCTGAGGACACAGGCTCCCCATCCTCAGATACGGAGAGCTGGGAGTCCTGACAGGCCCCCTCCTGGAAGGCCCCCTCCGGGAAGGCCCCCTCCTGGCTCTCTGGGGCCTCCATCCCCTCCGGCTCCTCCGTGCGGCTCATCAGCTTCAGTTTCTTCTTGGGGGGGTGTTTCAGGGTGCCCAGGCGCTCCTTGACCTTGTACTCCAGGGTACTGTGAGGGATCCCATACACCGTCTGGGCCTTGGATACGCTCATCTTCCCCCCCATCACCACACCGATGGCCTCCTCCAGCAGCTCCGTGTTGTACTGGCGGTAGCGTCCTCTCTTCTTCCTCGGCTGTTTGGAGCCCAGGTCGGCTTCCGGGTCCGAGGTGGGATACGGGCCCCCTCCTCCTCCTCCTCCGGAGGCCTGACGCTCGGTGTCTAGCGCCCAGAACTCCCTCTCTCCTCCCAAGCTGTCCAGGCCTCCGTTGCTGCCCCTGCGGCCGTGCTTGGGGAGGATGGAGCGCAGCCTCTTTCCAAGGCTGTGGTCACAGTGTGGGTAGTTGGACGGCTCAGAGGCGAAGGAGCCCCACGAGAGGTCTCGCACCTGGGGGATCTTGAGGTCGACGGGCGGGGAGTGGGACAGGGAGAGACCCCGATCTCTGCCGCCCTCCTGAAGGAGTCCCTTGCCACAGGAAGGGGACTTTGTGAAGAGCCCAGCGGCCTCCAAAAGGCTGGGCAGGTCTTTGATGTGGTCGCCGGCCCCTCCGTTGGCCCTGAGTTTGAGGAGGGCGCCGAACTGAGTCTTAGGGCCCCATGCAGAGCCGTTTCTGGAGAGCAAGGGCAGGAGGTCGGGCAGTCTGGAGGTGTGGTTGTGGCCGAGGTTGGGAGGAGAGTCCTCATCGCAGTCCTGGGGCTGACTGACCTCCCGTTTGATGTGCAGCGAGTGAGCGAGAGACGGGATGGGCTTAAGAGGGGCGGAGTGGCCGATATTCTCCCTCCTCCTTCCATCCTGCAGGCTCCTCATAGGCAGCCCGGCCTGTCCGTCAGCTCTCAAGGATCGCCTGATTGGATGGAAGGAAATTGGGTGTAAGCAGAGCTTGCACAGTCTCTCTTTCTAAGGGAGGATGGGTTGGGGAGGGGAGAATGTTGGCCACTCCTTTATTAGATGGCCTTGCTCGGGTAACATCACTTTATCGCTTGACTTAAATATCTGTGTGTTTGTGTGGGCTGCTTTTGAGAACAAAAAGGCTTGTGTTTGGTCATTAGTTTATTCTTGACTTTGGGATTGTCATTTCTTTTTACAAATTGCGAGTCAACATAACAGTAAAAAAACAAAAACAATAATGAAATAATATCCAGGGCAACGAAAGGAAAATAAAAAATTAAATATAGGAAAAAGAGCGATAACCATCCCCCTGTGGTTGATGCAGTAAAGCAGTCTAGCGTAAAATACCTGAGCAGGGCACAGTGACTGTGGCACCAAATGACTGATTCTAAACTGGAGCCCTTGGTTGATTTGGGGCGAGTGACGTTACCACTAAACAAGCACAGCAATAAAAGAGTAAGCCAGCACACATGGGATGGATGTTGTGTCTTCGGATGTTATGCAAAGATAAATGAATCACCATATAAACTCAACTGTCATGGATGCTGATCCTTTGATGGGAAACCCCATTAAATGCAGGCTGACTGAGTTGAAAACCCCAACAGGCAATGCACCCAAAGAGTGCACAGCTTTGTGAGACCGTCATTGGGATTTTTAACTGGGATTGTGGAAATCTCATTAACCAAACAGCCATTGGAATTGATAAGCAGAGCAGTGATCAAGTACAGGAGCAGGGATGAAGGGGTAATCAAACACAGAGTCAAGGAACAAACCACGCTATGGTGTAGACCTAGCGTGGTGTAAGTCAATATCGTTAGGACCGAAGTCCGCTCTAAGCATTTCTAAATATTCCGTGCCCTGACGGGATCCGTTTTCATCTGGGCGCTCTCTTTGAAACCCTAGATCAAAGATCAGCGGAGGAGTAGACACCAGAAGACGGCATCTGTGGATGTACTGCCGAGAGCCAGATCAAATCCAGCGCAGCTTCACTGGGCTGGAGATTGAAATCGCTTCAGATGGGCACGTCTCCCAGAGCTTTGCTCTCTGCTACTGAACAGGAGCTTGAGCGGGCAACTGATGCTTAATTTATGAAAAACCTCAATTTCATTTTATGCATGCGCCGCTTAAAATGAACTAACATCTATGCCATGGTGTATAATACTGCTAGGGGAAAACACAAGGCTATCACAGTTAACGGACCCAGTCAACAAATCCATGTTTTCGGTGGAATCTGGTCCTAATTGCCAATTGATAAAAACGTTTTTTAAACACAGTGTGAATATGCTATGAGCATGAAGGGGGGGACTGTTCCTGTTCACACTCAACACCCCCACCACAATATATGATGTCATCTTTAGCAGGTAGGTGGTCCTTCATGGAGTCCCTATGAGACCATCCCTACCATCACACACACACACACAAACAGACACACACAGGTTGCTCTTACCCTCTGAGCGTGGGTGTGGCCTGGGAGAGGGGAGGGCTGCGGACGTGAGGGCTGGTCCAGTTCTGGCCCTTCTTGAGGGACAGGTCCAGGACTCCATCTGGGAAGAAGAGAGGGGGGTCAGGGGTCTTAGGTCGGTACAAGAGGCAAACAGGAACAGGAGTAGAAGTTTAATTCATAACTGTTTCATTCTAACGGAATGGCATTACATTGAGAAAGTGACAAAGACTAAGGCCCAAACCAACTGGTGAGGTGAGTCTCTCTGCTACTAAGGGGAAAGGGACAGCGCTTGTGTGACACGCGCCAGCCTACCAAGGACCCCGTGGTCACCTTGTTCCCTGGTGTCGGCCGGGGGCTTCTTGATGGTCAGGTCAAGCGGAGAGTCCTGGTCGGCCATGAGGAGCTTGCTGAGGACGGGGTTCTGGTTGTGTGCAGAGGCAGCTGCAGTAACCCCTGGGCTGACAGCAGGGGGCACCGCCGAGGGAGGGCGCGGCAGGCTTTGGTCTGTGGTGGGCCGGGGGGGCTGGGGGCTGTCCTGAGAGGAGCTGGTTTTTGAGGTATATTCGGCAGCAAACTGGCGAATCATTCGCTGCATGATCTCCCGAGCAACTACTGGAATGTGCGGGTCCGAGAAGCTAGGGACATCTGGGGGAGAGAACCACAAAGACATGGTAAACATCCCCCACAACGGTGGCCTGCAACTCCACACATTCCCAGCACAGACTTCGACGGATATTTTAAGACATTGTAGGAGAAGACTCTTTATGGAGAGATCCATCATATACTGTGTCCATACAATGTGGAATTATCTACCAACAGTTTGAAGACTTGGAGGTGAATCCTACTGAAGTGGAATCGTAAGGAAATCGTCCATTGGGACAGTTGAAGTACCTTTTTTGTAGAGGACTGCAGTGAGGAACTCTTCTGCTTGCTTCTCAAGTCTGGTGATTTTGGTCTGCTCCTTTCCTAGGAGAGGTTTGGACTCCCTGTCCAGCTCCTGGCTGCTAAGGCCAACCAGATGCTCCTGGGGTAGCACAAAAAGCAAACAAATAAAAGAGGGTCATTTGGCACACCGGAACAATCACTGGAAATGATCAATATAAGCTGGATGAATGGTATCAACACTGACAGACTTATAAAACCAATGTTTGCTTAAGATGAGTTTCAACATTGTTGCATCACAACATTCGGGAGTGGCAGATATTTCCGGTGCAAAAACAAAGTCAAGGAAGAGAAAGAAAAAGTCCTATATGTGGCTTATGAATACTGACGTGACAGATTTGACACGGCAAGCTAAGGGGTGAGTTTCATGGTTTAGTGAGGAGCAGTAAGCCAATGAGCGGAAGAGAACAGAAAATGGAAGTTCCTTCTTTTAATCTTCACTCACAAATGGAAAAGCTTCAGTCGGCAAAATTATGCATCTCAATGGATCAGGGCAGTTGCTAGGGACTGTGCAGCAGAACCGCTCTCCAGTTGACATCCATTAGAAGGCTCTTTGAATCCTAATGTTCTTTTGGTTGCTTTTACAAGGAAAAGGCCGTTTTAGAAGGCAGATTGTTGTGAAGGGATTTGTGAATGATTGTTTAACCCTTGCACCATTCATAAAAACAGTCTTTGCCAACTGAAAGATAAGACTCCTGGCTTTTGTGGTGTTTTCTTGTGGCGCTTGTAGCATGCAATGTTAAATGGCGAAAGGTGAGATGGTGGGGACACAGATTCCAGAGAGAAGTACAGGAGGGAAAAGAGACGCTACCTTCACTTTCTCTCGTCTTAAACAGCAGAACAGACAGTTTTCATGAAATGACCAATCTGACACCCCTTCAGGCTCACAATCTGTAGATCCAAAAGAAAAAGAGGACAGTTCAGATGAGGAATGGTACACAGTGATCAAATAATAAAATAAAATAAACATAAAAAAACGGAAACATTAACACGATGAAGACATCATCTTCTGAAACCTCACAAAAAATCCCAGACATCTGGATCAATGGTATTGTTAATGGTGCAATCAGTTACTTTGCCAGACTCAAACAGCCCTGCCTGATGAAGAGGAGCCTACGCCATATGAAAATGTGTGTCTGATTGGACACTTGACACTGGACACTTGATGAGAATGGACAAGATACAGTGAGTGTAATCTCCAATCAGATCAAATAGTTTGTAGACCCAGAGTGTCCATTTCCAGTTAGCTAGCTTGCAATTTGGCTGGCCATGGCCAAATAACATGGGCTGAATAGCTTTCTGGAACAAGCATGTATACATACAGATAAAACCCAGAAACGCTTAAACGTTCGCAAGCTACAAGTGATAGCCTTCATAGAAATATGGGAGCATCTGTTGTTACATTAAAACTTTAGCAAGAGTGTATAAATATAGCAACAAGAAGAAAACGAGGAGACATGTTGATTTGACCAATGAGCTTCACATTCCAATTAAGAATGAACACTTCCGGAATAATCATCTTGAAAAACACTTTTCTTTATTCCTTTTTTTCAGCTCCAGCTTACATGTGGAATGAGCGGTTGCCATGGTTATGTATGTGCACCAGGTTAACCTTCAGCTAAAAACAACTTTAATTGAGAACAGCACAATATGGTGAAAGACCTTAGGTAGTTCAAAAGGACTACACAGACAAATGCAGTCAAAGGAATCTTAGTAGGAATGTTGAATAAGCAGATTGCAGATTATAAGCAGATAGAATAAGCTTTAAATAGGTTATTTAGAAATGGTAAATGCCAAAACACAATGACACTGTGATAAGATGAAGCACATACTGGAATTCCTTTTATTTCCATCATTTCATCATAAGGCAGTTTTACTGAATAGAGGTATTCAAAAGTTGCTTTCCTCCTTTAGGCATGCATTTTTTGGGGGTTGCTTCTGATTCCTTGTAGCAACATTATGGTAGGGACCCGTAGCCGGTTTTATAGATTTGACCAGGAACTACACAGTGTTTTCTTATATTATGCCATCTCTAATTATCGTCTCTGCAACTCGTTCGATGGCTCGAATTGTACTCTTGTAAACAACAAAAAACAATTGGTATTGTGCTCCTATTGAAAAAAAAAGTGTCCATCTCTGTAGAAGAGGTCATCAAAACCCAAATAAAGCTCACCATTGTTTTGGTAGCATTGGGGCATTGTCAAAATATCTGAAAGATTTGTACAGACTTTAACTCTGGCCCGGCGCCAGCCAAAACACCAACTTCATATGAGCACAATGCCCCCTGTCTCCCTGGCCAGAGGACTGCCTTGTGGAGACAGGAGAATGCAGAGGGGTACAACATGGTACAATGGTGCTACATTGTCCAAACCACACTACTAAAATTCTTACACGCGCGGCGGACTCACTAAATAATAGGCTTGTAATCCAGAAACAGATTTCGTGTGTGTGTCGACTCACAGTAAGTACAGGGGAATGTCCCTGTACTTACTGTAAGTCGCTTTGGATAAGAGCGTCTGCTAAATGACTAAATGTAAATGTGTGTCGTGATACACTAGCTTGCATATATTACAGAGTTATAATGACAAATGGTTTTGTTGTGGATTTTTTTTGACAATGTTGACTTACCTTTAAATAATGTTAAATCTTCTACCAGCCCAGGCCCAAACAAGCCCTCCAGAATGCTCTCAAAACCTGAGGAGAGGGGAAAACACCTCATTAACACACCTATAGCAACAGTAGAAGTCATTCAAACTCGAAAAACCAAAACAAGCACTGTTCCAAATTAAATTCACTTCAAGTCAAAAATAAATAAAAAATAACTTAATTTGAACTAATTCCCTCCCCCATTTTGTGCATGCCATTAAGAAGACTGACTCTTCATCAAGATTGCCTAATTTCTGACTACCCAGAGGCCCCAATATAATTTGCTCCCTAAAAGAAAGTATATCAATTACTCCGCATTGCAGTGATTGAGCACCACCCATTCAACACCTACATCCTTTTAATCTCCACAACCCCCCTCCGCAAACCTATTCTCCACCCCCCCCCCTCCATCTCATACCTGCTCTCCACTCCTGTTAAAGCACACATTAACAGCCCTCACCCCAGATTTGATTTTAACAGTAAATACATGCACTAGGTCCTGCAGTTGCCAAGCAACCGGAGCAACTACAGAGTTGGAGTACTAGTATGTAGCAGAGCTTAAATCAGCCTGTCAGAAGAAAGATGGTTGGCTGATGAGAAATAAGGAGCCTGAATATAGCCCCCCACCCCCCCAACCCCCTTAACCATAATATGGCTTTGACCTGGGTCACGATAGGAAGTCGTTTTAAATTGCTCAGCGGTCCTCAATTGTTTTCTGCCACCCTTGGCAACCAATGGGCTGTCCCCTAACAAAATCCCAAACTCCACCCACCTGTCACTTCAACAAAGACACATTCCTTTGACAGGATTTCAAACCCTGTCTGATGGGTCTACATTTGTTATCCATTGATGGATGTCACTGTTGGTAGAACGGTAAGAGGGTCTTTGGTCCGAGCTGTGTGGTTAAGGGTTAAGTCATAACACTTACTGACTGTGGTAGGGATGGCTCAATCCTACAATAACATCGGAAATAAGTAATATTACTACATCATACCCCTCCTCCACTATAGTCTTACAACTGGATTCAACTACTGACACAAGGGAGCCAACCAAGAAAAGCTTTAAATATTAAAAAGTGGTGCTGTTTGAAAAATGTGCAACATATTTGGAGGATCCACATACCCAGCATAGAAGGTTCCACAGCTGCAGAACTAACCAGTCCTCCATTATAAAATTGGAGGCTGAAATTATTCCTTTGTAACACCCAGTATATTATCTGCAAAACTGCAACATTTCAAAAGGCACCATTTTATGTGAAGCCTACACTCAGCTGTATGCCATGTTGGCTACTACTACAGTCTCTATACAAACTACTGTCTCTATAAAGCCTCCATTAAACCTCCTGTCTTTACAGCAGTCTCTATACAGCCTGCAGTCAACAGTCTATGTACAGTCGATAGTCCATGTAGTCTACAACAATCTCTATACATGCAGTCTACAGATTATGTACAGTATGCAGTCCACAGTCTATGTACAGTCAACATGTTCCATGCATCCAAGTCAATGTACAGTCTATATGCAGTCTACAGTCTCTATACAGTCTCTATATTCTATGTTGGCTACATTCTTTACAACATACAGTCTCTTTAAGCCCACACAATCCATACTATCACGCCATTGGGTCAACATAGCTGCTCCTAAACTACAACAGATAGACGCACTGGAGCGTTAAAGAGGTCAGAGGGAACATCTGTTTACTGAACCTAAATCAAAGATCCTGTCCTACAAAACAAAGCAAGCTCTGGAAACAAGTCACAAATCCACAACCTATAGATGCATATATTATGTAGTAGCCCAACACTGGTTAATAACATAGATAAGGGAAATAAAATATATGCAAGGACACCCTTCTCTGTAGTTAAATTTGTGTACTTTTAGATCGCTCCCACAAACCCATCCTATATTATCCTACATGGAATGTGTCGCTCATTAGTCTGTGAACGTAAGAATACACCCAGGTTGTTATCTTCACTGGCACAAATCAGACTTTGTTCAAAAGGGATGAGGGGGGCGCATCGCTGATTGAATGAAGTAGATCATACTCACTAATGTTTTCAACGATGATAAAAAGCAAGACATGACCCATAAGCCTACGGCATCCATTTCCTTCCTCAGCCAAGAGCAAGAGTGAATCTAATCAAAGGCTGTCATCACTTAAATGCTTCTCTCTCTCTCCCAGCCTCCGTACCCAAATGCAACCCCCCCACCCCCCACCCCACTTAAGAACAGTAGACACAGAGAGAAGCAGAGAGAAGCAGAGAGAAGCAGAGAGAGTGTAAGTGAAAGAGAGTAAAAGAAAAAAAGAGAATCTGTGTGTGTGTGTGGGGGGGGGGGGGGGGGGGGGGGTAAAAGAGCACAAGAGAGGTTCGGTGAAACATAGCCTTGCCTTTGCCTTTGCCTTTGGTTTGTCAGTTTCTGGGTTAGTGCTCAGGACTTTAGCTTCAACGCTCCAATCCCATTTCTGAAATATTTCCGAGGCAGTGGAGAGAAACTAGGTCATCCACTTGAGTTTGACAGACCGGCGGCCACCACATCCGACTCATTCTCTTCAGGAACTCTTTTAGGGTCCTTAAACACGAGGCGCGTTTTAAAGCCCCTCTTTTCGAGAAATGACCCATCGTTCTTTGGAAGGACGACTTGCAAACGTAACGTTACAAAGCACACCTCAGTTAGTTTTACGAAGGGTCTACATGTCTGAAACCAATCGTCGGGTTTCTTAAAAAGGCATGGAAACAGCATGGACCCTGGACATGCACTGGAGATCAAATATGGATGAAGCTGACTAGTGTAGCTGGCATGCTCAATCACACAGCGAAGCAAAGGGAGAAGAAAATAATGACATTTCATAAGCATAACAGTGCACATACAGAGAGAAAACGTGGTTGGGATCCACACACTCACACATCGCCAACAACATCCAACAAACATTTGGCAATTGGATTATCCTAGAAGTCTTTCCTTGGTTTGACCATTCGGTGCAAAAGCTTAGGCTAAATCGTTAGCCAATTAACTATAGAGTGAAATGAATTAGGCCAACATTCACATCCTGCAGCACAAAGCTGGATATATGGTACTTAAGATAGCCTGGAGATATGATATTAACTAAGCGCGAGGTAAAGAGGTGAGGAGCGGAGTGATAATGAGAAAGCGGAGAGCCAATAACCATAAAAGGAAACCTCTAATGAGAAGTCAAGCTTGAAGGAAGAGGAATCAATTAAAGGAAAAATCCTGGAAGACAATATGAAAGCCATGGAAGTCCAGCTAGCATGTTTCAATTGTAATTATTCATATTCATATATAATTATTCATATATACATATATATATTTTTTTTAAACAAGCTTCAAATACATTTTTCAGTTCCAGTAGATGAGGCTGGGTATGTAAACCCCAGTGTACCAGAGTGACCATCTCAGAACTCATCGGTTCCACGCCCGTATCAAAAAGATCCCTAAAACCAGAACCGTGTGGAACACGGAACACGCGTTTACAGCTCATAGTACACCCCACAGTAAAGTGTTAGAGACGCCTTTAATAACGCGATACCTCGACGCAGCTTATTCCTTTATGAAAACCACCATATGCAGCCTGCCTGCCCACGGACCCTTCTCTGAAGTCCACAGCCTCGCACTGCTCACCTGCATACCTAAACACAGATCTCAACGCCATGGCAACGCCGACATTACCTCTCCATTTAGCTCTGGCTGAGCACTCAGGTGCAGGGAGGTGGCTGGCTACTGCAGAGGTCGGGTGAAGCTGTAACGCACACCACGTTTACCAAACACACAAACTTAAATGTCGTAATATTCGTCCGGGGGCTTGCTTAGCGATGACTAGATACTTTGAATAACTGTGTGCTTCAGGCTATAAATCCCCCCCCCCCCCCCCCCATCATCTGTCCTTTCTGAGATCAACCATGTCAGTGTGTGTGTGTGTGTGTGTGTGTTCACTTAGAGTAAAGGCATTGCCCAATCCCAATCTCCCTTAGCCTTCTCCTGACCTACATCTCCCACCAATCAGGGCTGAGTAGAGAGGAGAGATTTGGAGTGACACCCTCGCCCTTCCCAGCAGCACTTAAGAACCGAAATCCCCTTTTAGTGGGCTCTGAGTAACAAATGCCCTTCGGCCCGAAATCCAAACCTTAACCTACTTAAGCTTATTTAATGAACGCGGATCGCACCATTTAGGATGGGTTTCAACGTTATTCACTCTAAATCTTGAGGACTACTACAGAGTCCCCATGTTTTACCGTGTGTGTGTAGCATATTAGATCATGATTTTGTTGCTGGAAATCTCGTCTTCCCTGGTTGTGGTACAGTGGATTAGTGGAACACCATGTGTAGTATAAAGGAACCAGGCCTAAGCCTACACGGTTAAGTGAGCGATGCTGGCAGCCAACCACATTCAGTGGCCCAAAGGCAACTTTTTGTTTCTGTTGCAGCATGCTGCTTCCTGTAAAACGTAAACAGGAAATGTTACGGGTGAGAGTAACCATGGCCACCAGGCACCTGTTTAATCAAGACGTTGGTTGAGTAAGGATTCACCCCGCTAATTCAGACATTCACATGATATTTTTCCGCGGGCAATCCCCAATTCCCAGAAACCCCTGACGAAAGAATAAACAAACGCTGAGAAAAACACACACGTGGGTGCAACGGATTCCCGCGAGCATGTGTGCATGAGCAGGGCTGCGGAACAGTGTCTGTTAGCAGTGTGTGTGTGTGTGTGTGTAAAGCGGATCTCGAGTGCATCTGTACATGGGTTATTTGGTTACACATCAATGATAATTCAACACTCTTGACTTGACAGAAGACAAGAATTCGGCTGATTATGAAGCTGTGTGAGCAGAAACGTGTTCAAGAGCAACAATGTCAAGAACCCTAACAGCTTGAATGAAGCCACCGTTTTCTTCCACAAGGAAACCGCTGCAACACTGACCACACCAGCATCTCTCTCTCCAAATGTTAATAGTATGCAAACATGGCATCATATAGCTGCAGAGCCATTTCCCTTTTGGCAGCTCTTAATCTTCTCCTTCTCTTCCCTCCTCTTGCTTTTATCCTTCTCTCTCCCCCCCCCCACCCCACCACCCTCCGTTTGGATTTTCCTCATCTCTCATCTGCCCCTTTCTCCTTTCTTCTTGATCCTCCCTTGTTTCTCTCTACCCTGGCCTTTAGGGTCGAACGCTCGGGGACACACCACCTGCGCAATATCGCCGTGTTGCGCGGGAAGTTCCATTCATTTTGCCCAGCAACGCGTTGCGCATGTGACGGGTATATTGAACGCGTGAATCAAATCCAATACCTGTCCGGAAGTATCAAAACATCCAGTGTTGTGCTGGCTCGCAATTC
Organism: Osmerus mordax; assembly: GCF_038355195.1. Lineage (NCBI taxonomy): Eukaryota > Metazoa > Chordata > Actinopteri > Osmeriformes > Osmeridae > Osmerus > Osmerus mordax. The sequence continues at coordinate 4,646,507 of NC_090054.1, read as the reverse complement.
TTTGCATGTAAATTACAATTACAGTGATATCCCGAGGCGGCAAGAATAATGTTCTGCTCCATCGTGGGGATTTTGTTTTTTTGTCCAGTTGGCTGCGTTCAAGTAGTGAGGTAGGTTGTGTGCAACACTTTGCAATCATGCAGGCGATTTGTCCCTAGCGTAAGACTCTGCTCTTGCTCTCCCTCCCCCTCTGGTAGCTGTCACCCAATCAGAAGCCTCTCGGTCTCACTGCCACCCCAAACACAGCAACAATAACAGTCATAACAGACAACAATTCGATTATTATAATAATTACATCAAATCACTGCTCTAGGGCCGAAGTATGTGGAGGGAAGCAAAGAAAATGAACTGGTTTTGGACGTAGGGGGTTTTCCACGCTTTAAAAGCAGCGCAGGTTTTCACCATCATATGACGCTCACATGTAGCAGTGCCGACCCTGCCCCGAGCTGCACAAAGGACTTCATTGACATGTACAAGCCGGGCACTCATACTTATGAGTATCGGCTAGAGGCTATCTAGAGGCTGGTGGCTAGCACCCAGGGAAAGTGGACAGCCAGGGGGAGAGATCTCACAGCAGTACAACAGCAACACTGGAAGCTTTCCAATTAACATTAACTCATCCAATCACACCAAGGGCCAATTCCATGGAAAGCTTTTTAAAAGAACATCTTTGAGCTAGTGGAACACAAGGTGGATATGTTAGACAACCAAACAGAAACACCTCTTCCTGGTGTTTGGGGAATTTTCCATTTACAGCACCAAGCCATCGCCAGGCTGCATGGTGATGTACAGGGCAGGCGCATGGTGGCTACTATCCACTCCCCCCCAGCCACCAGTAACACTGCTACTATCCACTCCCCCCCAGCCACCAGTAACACTGCTACTATCCACTCCCCCCCAGCCACCAGTAACACTGCTACTATCCACTCCCCCCCAGCCACCAGTAACACTGCTACTATCCACTCCCCCCCAGCCACCAGTAACACTGCTACTATCCACTCCCCCCCAGCCACCAGTAACACTGCTACTATCCACTCCCCCCAGCCACCAGTAACACTGCTACTATCCACTCCCCCCCAGCCACCAGTAACACTGCTACTATCCACTCCCCCCCAGCCACCAGTAACACTGCTACTATCCACTCCCCCCCAGCCACCAGTAACACTGCTACTATCCACTCCCCCCCAGCCACCAGTAACACTGCTACTATCCACTCCCCCCCAGCCACCAGTAACACTGCTACTATCCACTCCCCCCCAGCCACCAGTAACACTGCTACTATCCACTCCCCCCCAGCCACCAGTAACACTGCTACTATCCACTCCCCCCCAGCCACCAGTAACACTGCTACTATCCACTCACCCCAGCCACCAGTAACACTGCTACTATCCACTCCCCCCCAGCCACCAGTAACACTGCTACTATCCACTCCCCCCCAGCCACCAGTAACACTGCTACTATCCACTCCCCCCCAGCCACCAGTAACACTGTCTGTTTTGAGAAGCCCACTGGACCATTCTAAAAACACCACCAAACAGACCGTACACAGGCAACGGGCCAGGCTACCTCAGCCTACGACTAGGCTAGCTGCCACCAGGAGGGTTTAGGGTTGCCATCCTACACAGGACACAAGTCCCTTGGCTCCACACACATAATTCCAAACTGGTTTAAAAATGTCAAACGAGTCCAAAAAGGCACACGAAGACCCATGAACCCACGGAGTTGAGAGTGGGGGACTCAGTTAGCATACAGGATAGACGGACACACGGAAACACAATAGTTTCTGCTGTTCTCCACAGGACAATCGATCTCCTCTCTCTCTCTCTCTCTCTCCACACATGAAAACACACAAAGATGAGGAGGACAAAATGTCCAATTCTAATTCTACAGGGTGGTTGACGGTGGCGTGCAGCACAATCTGTCCACCCGAAAAAAAAGAAAAAAGCAAAACAAAAGCCTAGCCTTGTTGTTGTGGCTGAACAGAATCACTCTGGACTTCACTGCAGGCTAGTAGACCGGGTTCACATAGCAGCCCTATCTGCTTCACAGTACATTATCTGCTGTACTTACTATATGCTCTAGACTTTCTGTATGTCGCTTGGATAAAAGCATCTGCTAAATGAAAATAACTTAAATGTGAAACGTACATTTGTGGGTTCAAAGACGAGAAACACTGACTGGCTGACAGAAAGTTCACACACAAAAGTTTCACCAAACACATTTACAGTAAGTTTGTGTTCATGCTAAAATGATGGTGAATGTATCCATGGAGTGTAATAACACAAACACTCGTGCAATAGAAACAAGTACAACTGACAAGATTATACAATCAATGTAAGTAGAAAGGTTAAAGCCATTCCAATATAACAAAAGCCTTGGACACATTCCATGTTCTTGGACTTATCCAGCCACACCAGACGAGGATAACCTAGAGGGATGCAAGCCAGCCTACCTGCCCACTGCAACGACGTAGGATATAAGAGAGGAACTTAATGCTATTTAATTTACACAAAACAAGAACATTCCTCTGAGCCTGGCGTCTAGCCCTACTTCCTCATTGCAGCAATGCGCGCACCCGACAGATTGTTTGAGCAAAGCTTGTTGACCCCCCTGAACAACCACGAGCATCGCCCTCCCCCAACCAAAATACTGTAAAATTTCACGGGAACGCGCGGCTCGGCAATTCGCTGTTGGTGGAGAGGCTTTAATCGTGCATACGATTGGCACTCTCTGTTAAAAAAAAATAGCCCACGTCGTTTCCTTAACGACAACTGCATTACAAACAAGCATACAAATAAAACATTTAAGATTATAAACACGAACATTTTATGACAGCAACACACAGGCAGCCGTGTCAGTTCCAGGGAGGAAACAGTTGAGGACAAAAAGTCGCTCCGTGTTGCCCCTCACGGACGGGGCCAGAATTTTACAACAGCCCGTTTTACGCACATTTACCGGTGGAGCGGCATTTAAAAACCTACCGCACAGTTTCGGCGTGCTTTACAGAGCATCCTTACCTACACAGTGGATGAGTTTGTGGCGCCACGAGTCAAGTTCCTGCCGAAAGCCGCGCCTCTCGATAGTGCATTGCTGCCTCTTGCACAAACTCGCCATTTTCTACCGATCTCTTCCGAGAGCGCGCACGTTAGAGGAGAGGGGGATGCGCGCTACAATTGCAACGGGCGCGCGCCGCTTTAGCAGCCAAGTACAGCTTTCAGTTCGTCAAATATAATCGGAGAATTTAGTAGAAATTGTGCTACAGTCGTTGAATTCCCCCCCTTTACTGTTAATTATGGTCTGTGATTTGATATGGTTTTTATGGCGCAACTTGTTGACCATTCCCCATCACCACACCTGCATGGTGAAAAAGTACATTAGAAAAAACAGGAAAAGTTCATTTAAAATAATCATGCGACTTGCATTAGAATGACCGAATCGATCAACTGATCATGTGCATCGGATCGTTTATTATTACCATGTATTAGCCGACACAGGTACAGAACATCTATAAACATGTTTTACCTTTCCTCTACTGTTCCTGCCACTGACTCCATAGTCTGCTGTAATACACCAAGCCAATCAGATCCCGGTTCAAATGAGCGGCAGCCACAACCATGCAATGAAACGGCTCGACGGTCGGGACTCGGGGCACTGATGCTAGTGCACTGAACACAGTACACACAGCAGAGAAGGTGTGAAAATGCAAGCGAAAACGTAGCTATCTGTTGTCGGGAGATCTCATAACTGTACCTGCCCGGCTACTGTAAAGGAGTCCATGCCCCAGACACAACAAACATAGTACACAGGTAAACGCTTCAAGCCGCTTGGGTAGTAAGTGTTTGTTTCAGCTGTTAGCCTATACCCTAAGACTAAGTGTTACTGTGTGCTATTGCATGCAAGCCCGAAAAGCGATATGCCGGCGACATGTTATCACTGAGACTTTTGGCAACAGTCGAAAATGACAAATGTAATTCAGGTTTGAGATTGTCACTTGTCAGAATAGCGCGTAATCTTGGAATATTAGTATTTTAATTGAACAAATAATATATGAGTTAGCCCAAATAATGTATTAAGCTACGCCATCCTTGTGACTGCACCTGCATGGCTTGAATTACTTATGTCATTCTCTTACTTCCCAGTGTGGGCTTGGGTAACTGAGTCAGCGGGTAAACCACTTTCTCCCAGGATTTTCTGGAAGGTTATTGAAAATGATGTATTTCTCGTTTTTTGTTGTTGTGTGTGTGTGTGTGTGTGTGCGTGTGTGTGTGTGTCTGCGTGCATCCGTGAGCAGGGCTGCCCCACAACATGACTCTGACCAAGGGAACCTTCACCTACGCAAGTGGAGAAGAGTACAGCGGGGAGTGGAGAGAAGGCAAGAGTCTTCAGTCTTGATGCTTTTCAACACCAATACAGTCACAATCCAACACTTTCACATTTAACATTTAGCTTGACTGAAATGTATCCTTCACTAAATGATGGGACCAAAGCAACAGCAGAGGTTTGGTCTGTACATTGGTTGGGACAAAAGTTGTATCACCCTATATGCTAATATTACCCCTGCTTTGCCACTCATTATTGGTGTGGCCGTTTTAATGGTCTCTTGACATTGATAAGGACATGTCCCTGTCTGACCCTAAGCCTACACCTTAGGGTCCTCTCTGTATTGGCATAACTTGGCTAATGATGATGAAACCCCGGTACAGTACATTGCTACAGTCCATCAGATGTCTGGCTACTATGTTGGGAAGCATCCTAGATAGTCTTAGCCTCATCGCTCACAGCTTTGACCTTAAGACAGTCATTTGTCACCCTTCACAGTAACTGGCTAGTGTGCGTGTCAGTGCTCTCAGACATTAGAGATAAGCTGGGCTGAATGAACAGAGATGAAGATGGCCGAAAACCCCTCCCTTTGCTTCTAATCCTGAACTAGTTAATAATGTGCAGCAAGACCAGACAGTGTCAAGACGTATAGGCATTTAATATGCAAGAAAAGGTGTTACTTTGTAATTCTAGAGACGCGTGAAAATTATCAGGAAAAAACAGCTTGTTATTTAAATTTCAGTTTAGTTAATTAAATGTATTTATCAAATTCAGGCAATTCAGGTTTCAGCAGCTGTCAGGAAGCTTGAGTGACAATAATGTGCAAACACACACACGCGCGTGCTTACAGACACTCACACACACACGCCTACAGACACACATACTAGAATACATACTGCAGACACTCACATATTAGTATTAGTGGCACACTCATGCACACACAGTATTACAATTGATTAACACTGAAGTCAAGACTATTTAGCCAAATCCCAATTAGCTACCCTTTGGAACCCATGACCCATCACATCCAGACTGACCTTTTGGGTCACTCTCTGTGTTCCAGGATTAGACATTTGATTTAGACTATTTTAGGGAGTCTGAATCAACCTGTGTTGAGAAAACCAATATCAGGTAGAATGCTTTAAGGGGTTTGGATATTTAAATATTCAGAAGAGAGTATTTTGGTGCAAAGTAATCTCCAGAGGTATTTGATGGAGGTCACTTTAAAGGCTGTTTCCTCTGCATTATACACACACCTACACCCCCTATGTCTCCTGTGATGTGTGTTCAAGAAGACTCCTGTGACAAGAACACAGAACAACAACAAAATAAATGCCTATGATGAATCGAATCTCCCCTTCAGGGTTCAGAGGGAGCACATATGCAGGACCATACATTCCTCTCATTTCTCCTCCCCATCAGTGAGATTCCGAGGTGGAAAATCCAGGCTAAAAAAGCTCGCTGTGTGAGATTAGACCTAAGTCCTGCAGTGGGCAGATGGGAGCTCCTAATTCAGTAAACCTTTCCTCTGACGAGGGAGGGAGGGGGGGGTGGGGGTTGTTGAAAGCCTTGTGGGAGCAGACTGGCTTTTAAGGCCTGAGCCACTGTGGAAAGACACCAGTTTACCAGGGCCCATCCATATTCAACCATCAAATGTACTGCGCTACTGCACAAAACCAACCACACTGCACCAGCCTGCTACCTGACAGCTGTTAAGCCACAAGCTGTTAGCGACACATGAAGTGTCTGATTGACACTTGCATTTCAACATAAATCCTGTAATTGACGTCTTCACGGTCCCCACAAGGTCGTCGACATGGTACGGGCCAGCTCAAGTTCTCTGATGGAACCTGCTTCAAAGGCCAGTTTGAAAACGGACTGTTCCACGGTTCGGGGATGCTGCTTTTCCAAGACGGATCCAGGTGCCGTTTGTTTGTGTGAGAGAAAGTGTGAGAAAAAAGAAAGAGAGAGGTGTGTTTCAGTGTGTGAGAAACATGCGTGTTTGATGCATTAGATGTCTAGTACTCTACTTCACGTTTAAATGTGCTAGTTTGGAGCCGACTCATATGACGTCCTGCAGGTATGAGGGGGAGTTCACCCAGGGCAAGTTCCACGGCGTGGGAGTCTACTGTCGCGGCGACGGGATGAAGTACGAAGGAGAGTTCAGCAGCGGGCGCGTGGAGGGTCACGGTCAGTGGAGTCGTCATCACCACCACCATCGTCACAGATCAATCTGCCAGTGCAGTTTCACTGCACTGTGGTTATCCATGCCCTCAATGACGTGTAGTGTTTATGTGTGTGTGTATGTGTGTGTGTGTCCAGGATTGCTGACCTTCCCGGACGGCACTCACGGAGCACCCAGGAACGAAGGTGTGTTTGAGAACCACAAGCTGCAGAAGAGGGAGAAGTGCCCAGGTGTGGTGCAGCAGGCCCAGGCCTCAGCCTCCGCTGCCCGCAGTCTGGCTCTGTGACCCTGCAGGGCTCAGCAGGGCACTTGAGGTGCGCTTGAATTAAGTCAACCGTTAGAGTGAAACCAGGAAGCAGTCATCGTTCCCTTCAATGGGCACTCAGGGACTGGCAACAGGGTGATTCATTATCACCACCTTTTATGATACACACACACTTACACACATAGTCACACATCCACAAAGTCACACACACATACATACACACACAAAGTCACACACACACTCCTCCATCCTCGCTGCCTTGGTGCTTCTAGCAGCTTCCAGTAAAATGACTCTTTGTTGGGCTTATTCAACAACACAGTCTGCAACGAAACACCGAATACCACTTCTGAAGCATGACAGCACAGCCACCACTGGCAACAGATCTGGCTAGGACAAAAATCAAGCATATTAAGTTATACCAATTTTCCCAGTCTATTAGCAGCTTCTTTATCAGCTTCAAGGTGCTATGTTGTGGGTGACAGTCTCTGTTGTTGTGACATGTCTTCGCCATATTCCTGACAGGCTGCTGCCTGTGTGAAAGAAGCAGTCTCCTTGTTTGACTAAATGTTTTTTTGCCAGTGAGGTTCAGTTCATTAATCCACTTTCTACTGTGAACAGCAGAGCAGTTTGCTGTGGAGTAGAGGTTGGTGTTTGTCATTACTGTTTTAACTGAGCAGAGAGAGACCAGCAGACCAGTTTCCTTTGGAGTAGAGGTGGTGAATGTCATTACTGTTGAGGAGGGAGAGACCAGCAGACTCCAGTGAGGAACAAAGGATTTGAGGGGCCTAGTTTTCACATATGCCTTAAATGAGTGGGATGATGGTCTAGAAAGGATCCTCTTCATTTATCGAGGCTCCAAATCCTCCTTCCCTCCCTTCTAATCTTCCCCTCCTCCTCCTCTCCTCACCCCACTCCTCTCCCCCCTCTCGCCTCCCTGCTCTTATCATGTCATATAACACTCTACCTTCTTCATCCTTTCCTCTCCTGCTCCTCTCCCTGTCCACCTCCTCTCGTGTGCCCCGAGGCTAGGGTGCAGGCAGGAGGTGGGGGGGGGGAGCAGGGCAGATGGAGGGATAGGTGATCTGTCTTCAATCATACAGAGGTGTGCAGCTATGTTTGAAGACCTCTGTCAAACTGAGGAGATCTTGTACCTGCAGGAGCGGAGACCTACTGTGGCTGATTCCTTCTACACCCACTCAGAAATACAGTACACGATACCATGTCTGGAGTTGCATCCACATTAGAGCGATATGCTGCTGTATGATTCTGGGATTCTGTCATGTTTGACTCTTTGACTTTTTTGCAGAGAACAAAGGGGATTTGTTGAGTTGACTCCTTGAATTGTGCGTGTGTGTACTGTATGTACTTGCATGATAAACATTTATTAAACCGGTATCATTTTGTGGTTGCAAGATGGTGAATGGGGAAGTAATTTAAATGTATAGTAGTTTGGATGGATCTGTGGTTTTTAAGTATTTTCTTAGACTTTAAACAAAGTACAAATTTCAGTGTTGTATCTCGGTTTTGGATTCGCTTGTTTGATGGTTGTAATATTCTGTAATCAGAACTTGAATGTGGTTTGTTTGAAAGTGCTTTAGTACCATGTTCTGTTCAACCTGTTCAGTACTATCTCACCAAATGATTTTTGAAACAGTGGATTTTTTGAGAGATGCCTTAGTATAGCCTTAACCAAAGACTGTTGATTGATTTCATGTGAAGGAAGCGCTCAAAAATAGTAAGACAACATACATAGTGTATATATATATGGATCTCTATGATGTTCTCAAAGAATAAGCATTGATGGGGGGTTTTCTCCACCATCTGTCCATCATTACGGTGTAAGATGTGTGATTCCTTTGTGTGAGACAGCACATGGAGCAGGTGTCCCCAGGGGAGGCTGGTCCCCAGGGGGTTAGTCAAAGGGGCTGAAGACACATCGACTGTCTGGGGAGCCTCTGGCATCTTTTTTCTTCTTCTTTAAATGCAGAAACGTTGACAATAAACATCCTGCCTTTCAAACATCCTGTCTTTGACTGTCATTCAGATAAGTCATGGGTAGGAGGGGGCAGAGTCATCCAAGCTGCAGCCAAGCACACACCGAGATGAATAGAGTGCAGGTCAGAATAATATGTGTTGAATTCAGGGGCATAGCCTATGAGGGGGCCTGGGGTGGCCTAGGCCCTTTCATTTACATGCCCCCCCCCCCGCCCCCTCCCAGATTTTGGAATGTTTACAATAAAAGTAAGGGAAAAAAAACCTTGCTTGAATACATTCCAGGCCGTAGAAATGGCTGTTGATATTTCTGCCAACCAGGGAATATGTGTCTGGGTGGATGGCTGTATTAAAACAAATGTTGTCTTTTGCGTGATATGGGCCTAGGTTTGGTGTTATGAATCGGGGAGTGCAAGCAATCTTTGTTCCTCCAAAGTTGTCTAACGTGCAAGTCATACAGCTCCTTCACAGAGGTCTCCAAACGTGGATCATCGATCTGCTTCAAGGTGCGCTGCCTTGGACTTTCACCTCAAACTGAGTAGAAAAAACATAATTGCTATGGCAACTGTTTTGTTTGAGTGTTTTCTTGAAAACTTAGTGTGCCGCAAATTATCCACCCACCCAATGAGTTCTCTTCCTAATTAAATTATGTTGCACGCCCTTGAATGTCGGGGAAAAACACCCAGCATTTTTTCAAAGGAAATCATTCATATTCTGTATGTCTCTGTGAAGGACTGGAAGAAAAGAATGTTCCTATAAAGCTGTAAGTACACATAACCTTCATGTGTTTGATGCTTTGTCCAGACACAGACATGTTCATATCTTAGGACCATCAAGGTCTGGCTACTTTACCTTACTTTAATTTCAACCTTTGGTTGTCTTCTCAAGTACTGTGCTTTCAGGACTCTTTACAGACTCTCATACAATACATACATGGGAATAGATGCCATGGCAACAGGGAGATGGATAGACTACATTCAGTTAGTTCCCCATCGAATTGAGGCATAATCTTGTTTCTTGGTTTGCAATAATTTGGTTCTTAACGTGGTGTTTATATGTAATTACTTACAGTCAGAGTGCGAATTATACAATGAAAATCGGGGGGTCAACTTCTTCTCCAGGGCATAAAGTAATATTTACGATTACAGGTAAGAACAATATATAAATGTTTCGACCCCCCCGACCTGTTGGTTTTACCTCTTTTGGGGGGTCCAAGTCTTAAATAGGGGGGTCAAACTCCCCCAAGCCCCCCCGTAATTCGAACCCTGCTTACAGTATTATAATAATAATTTCTACATACGGGAAATCACTTTGTCACAGGAAGGGAACAAGGAAGGATACAACATGAAACAATTAGCTGGGCTCCTGCTACAGTACAGGGAAGCAGGGAAGACAAGTGTTTTACATAAAAACGTGTTAGGAGAGAGCAGGTTCCGATATAAACAGGTAGAACAGGTTTGGGTAGAAGATAGACAAATAGTTCAAATCACTCTTTCATTCCCCCTCTAGTTATTTACAGTAACAGATTATATGCAAAATGATACCTTCAATGCTGCATTTAGTTTTTTCATATATCCTCCTCTTGCATATAAAAATTTAAAATGCCTTTATATTTTTGGTATTCGTATTCAATTTATTTATTATCTATTTTTATTTTTGTACCCTACACACAGACACACATAGGCATTTGCATTCACTACACACACACACACACATACAGTAGCCTACACACACACACACACACACACACACACACCACATGAGTGAGTGAGCTGGTCAGCTGATGTATCAGTATCGCTCCTTTCAGCCTCCCGAGAGTGAGCGATCAGTGTCCCCTCAGGCACGTCCAGGCCCCTGATGACATCAGGAAAATATGTTTCCAGAATTTTCTCTGTGATCCTGGGCTTCAGCTGTGGACTAAGCAGCCATGTTAGGCCCGCTCCGCCCAGGGCCACACCGAGGAAGGGTGTTTACTCAACACCACCCAGTACAGTTAGGCTACTGTGTGTTCTGGATTTAACTGCTATCCTCTGTACAGCCGTGCAGTTATGTAGGCTATTTATACATTTGGATGCAGAACAACAAATGAAGCCTCCAACACTGGCCTCAGTGGATGTGGTGTATGCGCTTGTCTGAGAGTCTAACGAGACCTACCTGTTTGGGTTTTCACTGTCCCAACTGTCCCATTTCAGTCCATAAAGCTCTCTGACATGTAAATCCATTTGTTGTTGTTGGTGTGTGTGTGTCTGAGTGTGTGTGTATGTGCTTTAATGCTAAATTAATGTTTAAAGGGCTAAAAGCTGTGACATCTGTACGGGTTGAGGAATTGGGGGATATTTGTGAATCTAAAGCCAGATCACTGAAGCCCTCTGACTGTGGACGGCCTGTGGAGAGGAAACCTCTAATCTCCCGGCATTAGCCTGCCATGTCCTAGAAAGATGTTGAATTTGTTAGAGAGCATGAAAGCACCAACATCCCTCTGATGGTACCATCCTACCATATGCCGACGTCTTTAGTGGATCGGAAGTGTGGACAGGCAGCCAGGCAGCAGTTAGGCCCTGAGTGAGTGTTCCCCAGTAAGTCTAAGTGAGTGATTTGCAGTAAGTATAAGTGAGTGATTTAACAGAGTGAGAGAGGAGAGGGGGTGGTCCAGTTGGAGGGTTCGGTAAGAACTCCTAATGGCGTGCTGGATTGACAAGGAGGAGAAGGGAGGGCAGTGTCAGAAAGGGAAAAGAGTGAAGGAGGACCGATTCAGAGAGGGAAATGGAGAGAGAGAGAGAGAGAGAGAGAGAGAACTGAAGAGAGGGAAATTAGAGAGAGAGAAAGTGAGAGAGAACTGACGAGAGTGGCATGGAGAGAGAGAGAGAGAGAGAGAGAGAGAACTGAAGAGAGGGAAATGAGAGAGAGAGAAAGTGAGAGAGAACTGACGAGAGTGGCATGGAGAGAGAGAGAGAGAGAGAGAGAGAGAGAGAGAGAGAGAGAGAGAGAGAGAGAGAGAGAGAGAGAGAGAGAGAGAATCGAATAGTTAAATGGAGAGAGAAAGAGAGAGGCTAAACGAGAGAGAACTACCCACTGGGTAGAATAGGGGAGAGAGGACAGAGTCAGCATCCTATAGCTCTTTATTGGGCTAGCTGTAGTCTGGGCGTGTAGATATATGTTTGTGTGGGGCTGAAAACATGCCACTGGGATAGATACAGCGCATCACAAAAACAGTGGGATAGGAGGTTACGAGGTACACGTTGTGTTTCGTTTCTATGGGAACAGTAAGGTCATGGTGGATCTGAGTTACACGTACACACACATGCCCACACACAGACACACTTCCCTCTCTTCTTCCAGGACCAGGGTGTGTGTGTGTGTGTGGTTAGGAGGGTATCAGGCCCACCAGTCTAAGCTGCTCCAACTTCTCCAGGGTTTCCTTGGTGTCAAACTGCCACTGTTTCACCTGCTCCACAGCAATGAGGCCAGCCTGGACACACAACCATCACATCAACACACACACAGCCTCCCTCAAACCATGGAATCCCAAAGCAGCTGATTTAGCTAACAAAGTAAGCAAAACGTTAGTGTTTCTGTTTGTGTGTGTCGAGATAGTAAGCACCGTTTCGATCAAATCATAGATCTACGTTTGGGGATGGTGTTGTGGTTAGGATCGTCTCTCTGGTCTGGGGGCTGGAGAGACTGTGTGGGACTCACATAGTTTTGGATCTTGGTGTCCGCTCCCGCCACTATGAGCAGGTGGACGATCTTGTACCTGTTGAGACGCACAGCATCGTGCAGGGCTGTGTCCCCCTCCTGGAAAACAGAACCAAAGCAGAGCAGGCTTTTAGTACAGCATGTGGAAAGATGGCTTGTGTTCATCCAGTTTAATCAGACAGGGTCAGGGTGCAAGGGCAAAACATTCAACTGGACTTGAGTTGTGTACTGGGAAAAAAAGCTTGTTTCTTTTCTCACAGGGCTTGAAAAGCGATGACACGTGCTCAGAGGTGTGACTCCATGACCCAACATTACCAACTGTTGTAGCTGCTGTCCTTCAGGGAGGCCTACCCTGTCGGTAGGCCTCTCACACTCACAGTGTTTAGAAAGCACGTGTTCTACCTCACCAGTTGTGTGTGTTCTGTGACCAGTACTCTGTGTGTCTCCAGCTGGACTCCAGAGCAGTCCACTGGGCAAGCAGAGGAGGGAGGCCAGCAGATGTGGCTCTGCAGTCAAATCCTCAATGACTAAACGCTACCCAGTGCTGAGCATTAATAGAGGACCTATTCTGCTCTATCGTTTATAATGAGTTGACTAGTTTTGGAACACTTACCGTATTGACGATCTGGTTATAGTTAGCTGAGGGTTTATAGAGCACGGGTACTGCTGTTGTGATTGGTGAGCTGAGTGTTTGTGGAGCACCTGTACAGCTCAGGGCCGTACGCAGGCGGCGTCCTGTCCTACCCTGTCCTTGGCGTTGATCTTGGCGCCGTTGGAGATCAAGAAATCCACCACATCAGCATGGCCGGTCCTGGTGGCCACATGCAGGGGCGAGCTCATGGCCTGCACACACACACATTCAAACACACACACACACACACACACGCACACACACACTCTCTCTCACACACACACGCACACACATACATTCACACACACACAAATGTATGTATGTGAATGGCATGCTTACACATGCTACATGAACAGCCCCTCATACAAAAATTCACTCACTCACACACACACAAACATTTGTTATACATGAATACACACACAACATCTGACAGGACAGTTGACAGGTAGAAGTGTACCGCTGCAACACATACACACATACACTAACCCCTCACCTTCTTGTGCACCATCCCCCACAGACACACACCTACACATGGTTCCTCACCTTATCCCTGACATTGAGATCTGCTCCATGACTGTGGAGGACTTTGAGCACGCCCAGCCTCCCTCCTCTGCTTGCCCAGTGGACTGCTCTCGAGTCCAGCTGGAGACACACAGAGTACTGATCACAGAACACACACTAACAACTGGTCAGGTAGAACACATGGAGATCCGGTTAGGAAGAACATACAGGTAGAGAACTGGTCAGGTAGAACACGATGAGAACTGTATACGTTATACATATTTTGTATATGTATAAGGTAACCTTATCAGTTATACTATATTTGTGTCATTATAAGAACATGCTCAAACATCAATACTGCTATTTGGTTTACATTACATTTTACATTTAGTCATTTAGCAGACGCTCTTATCCAGAGCGACTTACAGTAAGTACAGGGACATTCCCCCGAGGCAAGTAGGGTGAAGTGCCTTGCCCAAGGACACAACGTCAGTTGGCTCGACCGGGAATCGAACTGGCAACCTTCGGATTACTAGCCCGATTCCCTCACCGCTCAGCCACCTGACTCCCCTGGTTTATTCAGCTGAGCACCAAGGAGGACCTACTAATGATTTTTTGTTAATAGTTAATTGAGTATTTATAGATACATGATACTATAAACAGTAATCCTAGATATATAAAATCTATTAAAAACTGTTAAACTGTTAAGCTGTAAAACGTTCTATCCTGAACCCCTCGGAGTTCTCTTACCCGGTCCTTCAGTGTGATGTCTGCTCCGTTCTCCAAAAGCTTCTGGATCACCATGATGTGGCCCTCCATGGATGCACGGTGCAGAGCAGTCCTCCGCAGCTGGCCACAGTTCAACACGCGTGTCACAAACCCTCAGTCATACATGTCAATAACAGTTCAACATCTCATTCTAAAGTATCCTCAGGTTTGTGCTTGTGTTGCTGAACATTCCTCATGTTGCTGGAGGAGGTCTGACCTTGTGTATGTGTACCTCGTCACAGGTGGAGGTCTGACCTTGTGTATGTGTACCTCGTCACACGTGGAGGTCTGACCTTGTGTATGTGTACCTCGTCACACGTGGAGGTCTGACCTTGTGTATGTGTACCTCGTCACACGTGGAGGTCTGACCTTGTGTATGTGTACCTCGTCACACGTGGAGGTCTGACCTTGTGTATGTGTACCTCGTCACACGTGGAGGTCTGACCTTGTGTATGTGTACCTCGTCACACGTGGAGGTCTGACCTTGTGTATGTGTACCTCGTCACACGTGTTCGGATCTCCACCATCCGACAAATACTTCACCACGACGTTCAGTTTGCCCTGGATGGCTGCGTTCATGAATTCATCTTTATTCACCACATCCAGCTAAACACGGATGCACACACACACACACTCATATTTGCAACCACAAATATCAATTTGACAAGTTAAACGGATAGAAGTTACATGAATCAGTTATGAACCGTTCTTACCACGGGCATTTCTATGGGCACCCTGGCTGAGAACCCCTTCTTCCTGGTCTTCTTCTTCTGACGGAGCTCTGCAATGTTTTCAGCACCTCCCAGATCCACAATCTCCCTGCGAAGATCAGAGGAGGTCTTCCTCACTCGAGCCTCCACCTGATAGACAACCACCAACAACAACATCATCTTCGTTAGTGAAATAACAGGCTCACTAGAACAGAGAAGACCTTCGTGACATGTTGTATGTCTTAATTGGGCATTGGCTCATCCAGTAATGAGCCGTTGCCTAGGGGACCCCAGAAGAATGTCATGTCAGGGAGATGTCGAGGGCCGTGTGATTCGTGTCTGGGTGGGGTCCTTCACACCCCTCCCAGGCAGGGCAGCGTGTTGGTTATGTTGGTTATCTCATGCAGTTTGGTGTGTTTATCTTCCCAGGGCTGGTATCAACGCCATACACATGGTACGGATGGAGGGGGGGAGGGGGGCGAGATGGGAGATGGGAAGGAGGGCTCAGCGAGTGTGACGAAGAGAGGGGGGGAAGGGGTAGGAGGGTTAAGAGAGAGGGGGGGGAGGGCAAGAGAAGGGGAAGGCTTGAGAGAGGGCAGAAGGGGGAGGGCAGGAGAGGATGGGTCAGGAGATGTGGAGAAATAGACAGCACGAGAAGAGGGGGGGGGGGGGGTCAGGAGAGAAAGGGCCATGTGCTTGTAGAGCCTGGCATGCCTGGGGAGACTGGGGTGTTGTGTGTGGTAATGCCAGTGATAACAGCCAGTGACATTCGCAACGTGGTGCCCTCTTGATGCGACAGTCATTGTTAAGGAGAATGTTCTCAATAAAGTGCTGTATGCATGCAGTGGCTCAGAGTGTGCTCCTTGTGACTGGTCTTTTAAAAGAGATGGATCACAGCAACTGTTACCAGTGCAGTGAAGGATAACACATACCACAGATACAAGCCTTCCTAACATTTAGCTAACAAACACATTCTTGAGATTCCCCTTTGTTGTTTACAAGAATGATACCTGAATGTCAGCAACTGTCTGATTGGTGGGTTCACCATTCTTCTCACCCTCATCCTCGTTGGATGAATCTTCCGTAATATGACACAGTCTCAAGGCACGGGCTCTGCGATGCTAACAAATCAGTCAACAGTCTAACCCGAGTGAACAACTAAGTATATGAACAACCAAACAACCAGAAACAAAAACTTTCAATACTGAATGTTGAAACTAATCAGTAATTTACTTTAGATAGGATAACCCTGGGAGCTAAGGATTTAAAAATAACTAGAACAAAGAAGTATTGGTGTCTGTGTTTGAAATTGTGTTTAATGTGAGATTAGCTGCTACGATTGAAACACACAGACCTGTAAATAGCTGCAGTGAAAGAACGCCAGAGTTAATTTGAATCTAAATCTGTGAATGTCAGACATGTCAGCTGGGAATGATGTTTGTGGTGAACATAGACTACCTTTCTAGAGTGACAATATGACACCATCTGTTAGGATCTTATTAAATATCATCAAGTACAACTCTCTATTAAATATAATTGTCATACATTTGGATGTGGCTCAAGGACAATAACATGAAGTTTATTGAGCTAACTAACACCAGAAGGCCAACTTTGAATGAAAACTCTTAAGATTAAGTTGAATCAAAATAGAGAAAAATGGAGAAAGAAAACTAAGTGTTTACATTTTGATTTGAATCTTTACTAAGGCAAGATCCACTGTAACGTTGTATAGGAGTTGGATGTGTACCAGACTGGTACATAAGATCAGCATGGTATTTCAGAAGTAGGGTGAGTGTATATGGAGTTCTGTACTGACAGGTCATTCAGAACCACAGCTGATTGGGTTTGTGCGTGAGTGTGTGCGTGTGTGTGCGTGTGTGTGCCTGCGTGCGTGCGTGTGTGTGTGCGTGCTTGTGTGTGCCTGTGTGTGCCTGCGTGCGTGCGTGTGTGTGTGCGTGCTTGTGTGTGCCTGTGGTGAGGAGTATGACTATGGATGATATCAGTAGGGATCCAACGTTTTTGAAAGGGCAAGGAAGTCATGTTGGTTGTCACGGTGACAAACTGACTTCTTTCCCCAGGTTGAACACATATCTGATGTACTGTATGAGTCAGTCAATCTTTTATGCACACTCTTTCTGTCTTAAACAATATGACAGAATGAATGTATTTAAATAATTTAGATAATAATTTTCATTTTATTCTCTGTAGTAAAAAAGATTTTGTCATAGAGCCGCAAATTACAGTTACAGATACCAAAATAACGAAAGAGTGGTTTAAATATATTTGCCACATAACAGAGATTTCTAACATCCTTAGGGTCAAGGTGAGGAGTAACTTTATTGTAAACACAAGTTCTATTGACATTAAAGTCTATCAAGGCAGTATTTTATCCTGTGGTCAGCTGAGTTATAGCAGACACCACAGTGTGCAGTCAAGGATGCTGTTTAAACTCACTTGTCCATGAAGCTCAACTCAAAACAAGAGTTCCAGTTTCTCACCTCGGTTGTCACGTTCTCCAGTTCGATCCTCTGGTTGAGGGGCCAGGGCAGCTCTCCCTCCATCGCTGCAGCTCACACGCTCGAGGGCTGAAGGGAGGAAGGTTCCGGAACAAACGCTTCAGTCAGTCTCGCTACTTTGGTTGCTCCGAACACAGTCCAGTCTGCCTCGGTGCAGCTGGGTGGGCAGCTCTGATGAAGTGTCGGTCTGTTGAAAGGAGTATGTTTATCTGTGGTGAGTTTGCGATGCGTGTGCGTGTCGGTTGTGTTCCCTAATCCAGTTGGTGTTCTGTGTGAATGTGTGTGACCTTAGAGCAGCTCTGCTATGGAATAATCAGCTTTGTTGATGTGGTCTCCTGTCCTTATACTCCTGGTTGGAATGCTGGGCTCATGGAGTAACACTGTGTAACCCCTGCAGACAGGTGTGTGTGTTCTGTGTGTGGGTGCGTGTGTGTGTGCGTGTGCATGCCCACGTGTGTACGTAGCAGCCTTAACTGGTTGCTACAGTGACACGTCTCAGTACCTCTACCACAGCATGTACACACACACACACACACACATTCAGAAGGACCTCTCTCAGGTCACGAGAGGTGCATTCGTTCCGCAGTCTGCAAGTTTACATAGTGACCCCAGTGTCAGTCCAGCCTTTTTTACAAGCGTTTAGGCCCCATAAACACCCTGTTTGGAAGGATTACGTTATTTATAAGTATTTCATTGGTGTCAAGTGATACCTTGTAAATACCTTCCTGGTTCATACAACTGCCAACTACAACCAATCACAGACCAGATCAGAAGACCTTCCTCTGGGAATACACTTTGACACACATTAGTGTATCTGTTGAGCAAAAACTGAAATAATGGTTGTTCAAAATGTTACTGTTAATTCGAAATGTGCGTTTTGCAGTGAGACAAGTGAGAGGAAAGGATTAGTTCATGACAGCGCTGATCGGAGGTTTAGAAGGAAAGATCACACACATATACACACAGACATAAACACTCACACATTAAAACACACACCTAAGCATGCTCCGTCGGTCCTATAAACCAGCCCTGTGATCCAGCTGGGTGAGTCTCAACTGATATAAATTCTGGGGGAGAGGAACTGAAACATAAGTCTTTCTGGTTAAATATATTGTAGACATGTTGCTAAACAGTGTTATCACAACACACCCTGAAGGGGTTGTCAACACACCTTGAGAACACTGTGAAAGAATATGATACATTACCACTCTTACACTAAATAGGTGTCATCATTTAAAAATAAACCTTTTTTGTCAACAAACTTTTGATCAGTGGTTTAGTTCTCAGATAAACCCAATCTAAAAACACACACCTCCCTTTATGAGGGTGTCCTGTGAACGAATAAGTAACTGATTAACAGGTGCAACGGCAAGGGAGAAGACAGAGTTCACTTCTTTCCGTGTGTGTGTGTGTGCTTGTGTGTGTATGTGTGTGTGTTTGTGTGTGCGAGAGAGAGAGTTAATAAAACAGACCTTGGACCAGGGAACCCTGCCTTTCTACCAGAGAAGGAAACTTCCTCTCAACACGTAAAACTGACCGGAGGTCTTTTAACTGGAGCTACAATGGCAGACACAGCTCTCTCACGTGATGACAGAGAAGCCTGATGGCCATTTTGTTCGAACGGGGAAGTGAAGGCTCTGTGTTCTCTCTCTCTCCCTCTCCTCGCTGTGTAAGGAACACAGATCCAACATCATTTGACAACCCTCACTTGGCTGCACCATTCCAGGTACCAGCTCTTTACATCAGATCTGGGTGTGTTTGAACTTCATATTGTTTATATAGGTAATAATAAGCAGAGTTTGATGTTTATTATTGTCGTATGCTAAGGTGTGTCTGACTTGACACATTTACGGTGAAAGTCTCTAAAACTAGCAGATCCTCTGTCAGAGCTTTCGGATTCTCAGAGATGATATAACTGATGTTTTTTCTGGTCGCGGCTACAGTTTGTTGTGTAAGAATCTGTCCAGACACGAGACCAGGGTCAGTTACCCTGCCTGAGGGAGAACACCAAGGGCGAACAGGAAGGAACGCAGGAACGGCAGGAACTGCGACCACTGGAGGCGCCGCAGGGGTTGGGGGCTGGTTGCCATGGTGACCCTGAACCGCCTGAGTGTGGTGGATCCTGAGGACAGGTGCCCCCTGCTAGCAGAGGTGGAGGCGGTCCAGGTCTCCCCCAGCAACCACCACCATCACCACCACTCCAGGAAACCTGACACCAGGGAGCTCCTCCTCAGCAGGTGTGTGTGCGTGCTGTCTGTTAGGGTATGTGTGTGTGTGGTGGGTGTATGTAGGGGTGTTTGTGTGTGGTGTGTGTGCGTGGTGTGTGTGTGTGTGTGTGGGGGTTGTATAGGCGTAATTCTATGGGGGGACAGGGGGACACGTCCCCCCGAATATTTGATCATACTGTATGATTATGTGGGCAATATCGATGTGACTGCTAGTGCGTCTTTCTTTCCAGCTCCGAAAATATCAAATCCCGGCCGGTCCATTTCCCAAATCCATTCGACTTGCCTTACACTATACATTAACAAAATCTATTTATCCTGAAATCCATGTCATGTTTTCCCTATACCATTGTACTCTTGTGCACCAACAATAAGTGAGTTAGGAGTGCGAAATCAGACAGACATTTGGCACATATTCAGATCAGATGGAATAAAATGCCTTGTTGTGTTATGGAATTAGAAACTCTAAAAAGGAAAAGTCAGACTCTGACTTTTCTTTTCTTTTGATATTTTTTTTTTTGTGTATGCACCAACACAGAAAGTCCCACAGCTGTCCCTCCCAATGTGTGATTGACTATTTCGCCTTTGGTGGGTTGTCTGTGTGTGTGAAGGGTGTGAGTGGGGTGCCTGTGGGTGTGTATTGACTGTGTGTCTGGATTGTGTGTTTGTGTGTGTATATTGTTTGTCTGTGTGTGTGGAATGTGTGTGTGGGTTGTCTGTGTGTAGAATAAAGAAGGCTGAGGTGTGTGTGTGTGGGGTGGATATCTACGGGGTGTGTAGGGTCCTTAGTGTCTGTGTGCTTGCATATGTGCGCAATTTGAGTTTTTTGGGGGTGCACGTGGGTGTGTGTTTAAGTGTGTGTTAATGTCCGTGTTTCCACCAGGACTAACAACCTAGCCCTGAGTCTGGTGTTGCTGGTGGGATGTTACTCTGCTGTCCTCATCCCTGAACTTATACCCTCCAACAAGCTGTCCTCAACAGAGGACAGCCTGACACAAAAAGATCTGGTACTGAACACACACACACACATTTATCAATTCTTTTTTGACCTATTATAATTTCTTTTGGAGGGTATCTGCTAAAAGCAAAATGTATTTGTAATTCTCTCTCTCAGCTTGTTTATACTTTCTCCCTCCCGCACTCCCACATCCTCCCTCCCTCCCTCATTCCCACTCCCACCTTGTACCCACCTCCACTTCACCCACCTCCTCCGCCCCTCCCCCTCCCATCACTCTCCAGGCCTTGCTGAACCGCTCGGCCTCCTTGCTCTCTGGAGCCTGCCAGTCAGACTGGTGTGTGAGCCGCCTGCGCTCCCTGGCCTGCTCCCCGGGCCTCCAGGACATCCCTGTCTTCCTCCATCAGGCCCACAGGCCCGTGCCCTGGGAGCATGCCCCTCCGCTGGGGCTGCAGGGCAGCGAGGAGCCCCTGGTCCTGGCCCTGGCCTCCATCCCTAAGCCGGGCCTGCCCGCGCACCTGGCAGGAAGGAGCGGTGCGAGGGGCTGCAGGCGCTGTGTGGTGGTGGGCAGCGGTGGGGTGCTCCACGGCAGCCATCTTGGATCTCACATCGACCAGTATGACGTCATCATCAGGTGACGCTACACTATAGCTACTTTGAAGTTAGTTAGGACATAGCAGTTGATAGTGTGTAAGATGCAGTTCAATGATCTTAGATAGTGTGTGTCCTTTTATCTACAGATATGTAACATGTATAACAACAATTATGACAAAAAGACGTGTATTGATATAAATGTGAAAAATCTACTTAGCCCACACATCTATAAGTTTCCAGATCATTAGAGAAGTCTCTGGTGCCAATTCCTGCTTGCTCCCCTCTCAAGGATGAACAACGCGCCGGTGTCTGGGTTTGAGCGGGACGCAGGCTCCAGGACCACCATCCGCCTCATGTATCCAGAGGGAGCCCCTCATTCCCCCAGAGAGTACCTGCACACCCCCCTGGTGGTCCTGGTGGTCTTCAAAAGCCTGGATCTAGACTGGCTCACCTCCATCCTCACCAAACAGCCTCTGGTGGGTATGGTGGTGTTTTAACACCAACTGGCACAGCAAGAATAAGTTGTGTCCCTTTTCATCTATAGCAACAGTGACGTTTTGACTAAATGGAGCTACACTGAAATGCCCAAATCTTGAAACCTAAATTTCAAAAAGTGCCACCCAAATGAAGCTGTTCTGAGGCCCAGCATGACATGGTTCTGGGTCTGCTTCCTGTGTCTGGGTCTACAGAGCTTCTGGTCCAAGCCTTGGTTCTGGAGAGAGGTGGTGGAGGACATTCCTCTGGGCCCAGAGAACTTCCAGATCCTCAACCCGGAGATCCTGCTCAGGACGGGGCTGGCGCTCCAGAGCTACACCCAGCAGCAGAGAACGGTCAGCCAGAAAATGACAACACTCATGATGTCATAAGCGCTCAACGAATATGAATTTGGATGAAGTCATACACGTTCATGTGCATGAATACTGAAGATGTCAAAGACGTTTATGAAATTTGAATCCTTATTATGTCATAAATGTTCATAGAATATGAATACTGAAGATGTCATAGACCTTCGTGGAATTTGAATACCTATGTCATAAATGTTCAGTTACATATGAATACTTGAGTCATAGATGGTCAGAGAATTTGAATACTCTATGTCATGAACATTCATGCTCATATGAATACAGACGTTCAGTTGTGAAAACTACATAAAGTATAAGTGCTGATGTCATACAGTAGAGCTTCATGTGAATGAATACTGATGTCATAGACATTATATGTATATATACAGTATGTATACACATATACATGTATATACAATCTGAAAAGGGATAAGTCTCCTTACTCCTCTCACTGTCCTCCATCTTATCACTCCCTCTTTCTCTCTCTTCACCACCACACTCTCTCCCTCACTCATGCTGTCTCTGTGACCCCCCTCCCCCCGGCCCCCCTCCAGATGGTGCCCACGCTGGGGGCCAGTGCGGTGGTGATGGCCCTGCAGCTGTGTGACCAGGTCAGCCTGGCCGGCTTTGGCTACGACCTGCAGCAGCCTGGAGCCAGACTGCACTACTACGAGTCGCTACGCATGGACGCCATCAAGGCCCAGGTCGCCACACACACACACACATCTGCACGCACACATGCAAATGCGCACACCAGCAAATGCACACACCTATACCATAAAATACACAATACACACTTGCGGATGGCCACATTCGAACTAAACCAACAGCACTCTCCGTAAGACGGACGCTGTGATGACGACGTTAACCAGCTCGAAGCCGTTCTGAACGGACGTGTGGCTGCGTTACTTCCAGGTGGTCCACGACGTCAGCGCTGAGAAGCTCTTCCTGAGGGAGCTGGTGGCCGTAGGGGCGGTTAGCGACCTCACGGGGGCGCTGTGAAGCGGGCGCAGCGATGCGACCCCCCCCCCCCCCCCCCGCCTGCGGGGACGTCAGCCTGGACGCCCCTCCTCGGGTTCAACATGCCAACACGGGGGGTCTACGCTACACTGGAGCTCCTCCTTCTTCTCCTGTCTCTCTCTCGTTCTTCTCAAACTCTCTCTCTCTCCCTTCAGGCTCTCTCCTGGTGGGAAACACTCAGTTTGACATTTCCCAGCACAGTAGAGGCGGCATGAGGGAACACGTTTCACTTCAATATGGTCAAATGAGCTCCCTGCAACATACTTTGCTACGTCAGGCCTCTCTTGGCAGAAACACTGCGAGCAGATGTTCTTCTCACCACCTGGCCTGAAATAACACTAACATGGGCGCAGCACCTTGGGTCTTCACCAGAGCATTCACTGAAGGGGGCTGTTCAATGCGTCATATTCCAGAATACGAGAGATCGTCGAAGAGCTGATGTCCTCAAGGGTGAACGTGGATGCTGACTTGAAACATCGTGGTCACACACCAGTGTGCCCATGTCCACTTCCCACTTGTTTGAACTGAACAAGCTTAGAAAGGGTTGACTTTGTATTTTTGTTATAGTTGTGTTCTTTTTAAAGATAATAAACAGATTTGACCATCACTGAAGATTTTACATGAATCTACTTTGCCTTGGAGTGTGGTGTTTTGCTGAATCATAATCTTTAGCAATTACAGAACATTATCAAAGTCAGACTGGGACAGTGAAGAAACAGTGAGTCTGAGACTGTTCAATAATGTACTATATTAGACACGGATCAATACAAAACATTAGTCAAAATATACACACAGTACAGTGTATTTATATTGCACAAATATATCTATGTATAAAAAAATTACAGGATTTATTAATCTATCTATATGTATATCATTCACACAATATACAATAAAACACTATTCAAAAAACATGGAAAGGAGGAGGCTGTGCTTGAGAAGCTTCTTTCATGGATGTTGATGTGCTACAAACAGTGTTTGTATTTAAGGTTTCAGGAGTGTGCTAGCTCTAACCATGATGATTGGTCTAAGATGACACTTAACCATCTTCTCAGGAATAAAACACAAGGTTGTCCTATTTGAAAACCTGGGGAGTATTGATGCATGTATATAAGGGGACACAATGCTGCATTCTGAGTCCTTTGTGTGCTATAGTGCACTTGGATTGTTCAAGGGCTACCATCACACACACACACAGGGAGAGAGAGAGAGAGAGAGAGAGAGAGAGAGAGAGAGAGAGAGAGAGAGAGAGAGAGAGAAGAAAAAAGAAGAGACGACAGAGAGGAGTAAGAAAGAGAGAAATGAGAGAGTGGGCTCTTAGAGTTGGCACGTGTCTGTGTGTGTGCATGTGTTTGTCTAGAGCAATGGGAGGACATGTTTGTGTGTGTGACTGTGTGTGTATGTCTGTATGTTTAGGTATACGTGTCTCACTGTGTGTCTGTGTGATGTGAATGCTTGTCTGTGTGTGTGGAGTGTGTACTGTTTGCATATATGTTTTGTGTGTTTATGTATGCATGTTTGTTTTGTGTCCTGACTGCATGTATGTATGTATGTATGTATGTATGTATGTATGTGGTGTCTTGTCTGTGTGTGTGTGTATCTCAACTGTTTGTGTCTGTGTACGTATATGATGTCTCAACTGTATATGTGTGTGTGTGTGTCTACAGCAGGGGGATGCGTGAGGGCTCCCACAGCTTGCGTGCTAGCTGGCTGCAGTGCTGCAGGATGTAGTCGGCAGGGATCACACCCAGGTGCACCGTCAGCAGCTCGTAGCACTTCACCACCTCCCCCTGGTGGCTCTTACTGTAGAGGCGCAGCAACTTCCTGTCACAGGGAGGAGAGGCGTTAGCAACTTCCTGTCATCAGGAGGAGAGGCGTTAGCAACTTCCTGTCACAGGGAGGAGAGGCGTTAGCAACTTCCTGTCATCAGGAGGAGAGGCGTTAGCAACTTCCTGTCACAGGGAGGAGAGGCGTTAGCAACATCCTGTCATCAGGAGGAGAGGCGTTAGCAACTTCCTGTCATCAGGAGGAGAGGCGTTAGCAACATCCTGTCATCAGGAGGAGAGGCGTTAGCAACTTCCTGTCATCAGGAGGAGAGGCGTTAGCAACTTCCTGTCAGAGGGAAGGAGGCACTTGGCAGAGCAACTTCCTTCCTTCATCATTCCTACTTAGCCTTCCTTCTTTTCATCAATCCTGCCTTTAGTCGTTATGATTATTACTCGTAACACTCAATCAGGACAGACGCGGTATGGAGGAAGAAAGGAAGGTTTGAAGGAAGTAAGTAAGGATAGAAAGAGGCAAGGCTTGATGGGAGGATGGAAGTAGGAAGGAAGGAAGGAAGGAAGGAAGGAAGGAAGGAAGGAAGGAAGGAAGGAAAGATGGCTGGAAGGAATTAAGCAGCCTAGCAGCCTCCCTACTTGTAGTAGTCACAGGCCAGCATTCCGATGGGGGCGGAGTCATCAGACAGGATGGGCAGGTCCATCACCTCCAGCTTGTAGCCCTGCATGATCAGAACCATCCAGAACATCAATCACTGAATTATTATATTAATAAATACACTATGAAGCGCAAACAGTACTGTTAGCCAAACAGTGCCGGCTAACTGTGTGTAGGAGATAGGGATAGACAGTGGAGGTTATTACGTGTGTGTGCGCGTGTGTGTGAGACGCACCGATTCATTCTCAAACCACAGGAAGTAGCAGAAGTAGTAATCTCCATCTCTCAGCGTGACGGTTGAGTAGCCCTTCTGGAGGTAGCGTCGCGTGGTATCGACCAGACTCCACACCTAAACACACACACTTTGCATCAACAGCTTCTTCAGGGTATCTTAAACCTCCAAAACAAACATTCGGACACCCCTCTGAACCCTGGGCAGATGGTACGGTCCACACACCTTGCCCTTGATGAAGTGTGCCAGCGGCCCCTTTCCCAGCTCAGAGTTGGCGCGATCTGTGATGTTGAGGGACGGAGCGATCATCTGGCCAGCAGAACGATCCACATAGATGAAATGGACCAGACCAGGGAACTCCTCCAGGTACGTGACACCAGTCGGGTTAAGGGCCTGCAGTCTATTACACTGACCTGTACACTCTGTAAACTTTGACCTCTAACCTCTGACCTCAACCAACATCAGAGCGTGAGAGAGAGATGGTAAAGACAGAAGGACATATAGGAGAAAGACAGATAAGGCGAAACCGAAAGAGTAACAGTAAAATACAGCCAGGCCTCTACTGTAGGTTCGGCCTCTGTTTACACATTTCTGGATTGATAGAGAGACAGAAAAGCAGGCAGGCAGGGAGAGAGAGAGAGCGAGAGAGAGAGAAAGAAAGAGAGGGAAGGATAAAGATTGAGAGGGTTGGGATGCGAAGTGGCATGAGCGCTGACCCACTGCTGTCTCTACAGGAGACCATCAGAAGGACCACCACAGTGGGAGGGGCCACTGGCCTAACAGGATATGACACCATGGTGATGTTCCGCTTGCTCTTTACCAGCAGGAAGTCCTTCCAGTCCATCAGCTTCTCCCTGGAGGTAGACAGAGAGAGAGAGAGAGAGAGAGAGAGAGAGAGAGAGAGAGAGAGAGAGAGAGAGAGAGAGAGAGAGACAGACAGACAGACAGACAGACAGACAGAGACAAACACAGAGAGAGAGACAAAGAGAGAAAAGAAAGAGAAACATATGTGCAGAGAAAATAGATTCAGAGTGACAGAGACAGATAAATATTTATAGAGATCAAGTAAGATAGAGATTGAGAGGGGGGAGAGAGGGAGGAAGAGTAAGAAAACAATTGTGAAAGAAAGTAAAGGGGTGGGGGTGGGTGGGGATTGATACAATGCCTTGGAGGCATGATGTGATTATTCATCTCACACGTTCGATCCAGAAATATAACGAGAGCAGGTTCAAGTAGTGTTGAGTGAGACTGATACAAGCCTGGGCTTGAGCATGGCACTGGAGAGAACCAGCCTCTGGACCCTCTGCTAGTAGGGAACCAAGCCTGGTTTTCTGACCCCTGTGCTGGTAAAGAAGGTTGTCTTACTGGACCATGGTGAGAGCTCGCTCCTGCAGGTGAGGAGAGAGGCGCTGCGGCCCTCCTCCTCCTCCTCCTCCGTCCGTGATGAAGCACTGTCTGTAGACGGCACACAGCTGGGTCTTCATGCTGCGACACCAGGGCAGGAGACTGGAACACACACACACACACGCACAGGATATTAACAGAGAAATCCACATTGCGTCTCCAAAACTATAATGGAACATTTCGAACAAAGCTACCCGTTTTGAAAGGACAATCCATCAAGTGAATTCATATTACATGGTCTGAATGCTGTCACGTTATGGGTGCACTGGTGCCCCCCCTGCCCAGCAGGTGGCAGCGTGAGACTCACTCCTTGGTGAAGCCAGTCCCTGCTCTGGTGAAGGCTTTGTTCTTGAATTCCGTCCACACACTCTGCAGATGTGACGTCTGGGACAAAGGATGCAGACGGCTTGAAAGACGACATGTCACACACACAAACTTCCAAGCATACAGACCAAGGCACATAACCCCACACCCGTACTCGACCACCCCCACACACACACACACACACACACACACACACCCCTTACACAGACACCACCTCTCACACAGGTACGCACCAACACCGCCCCTCACACAGGCACACACACCGCCCCTCACACAGGCACACACACCACCCCTCACACAGACACACCACCCCTCAAACAGACACATACACACACACACCACCCCTCACACAGTTACAAACATACACCACCCCTGACACAGTTACAAACATACACCACCCCTGACACAGACACAGACTCCACCCTCTACCTGAATGTCGCTGGTTCCAAGGGCTCTGATAAACTTGTCCAGTTTGCTGCGGAGATCCTGGATGGTAGGCTGCCCCCTGGTGGCTGCTGAGCCCTCCTGGCCCTCGCTCAGACGCTTCTCCAGCCGGGCAAAGGCATCCAGGAAGGAGTACACAGACGTGGCCACGGGGCTGTTAGGGATCTGACAGGTGACACGGAAGCATGATGAAATGTGTTTCTCCACTTTTGATGGAACAAGAAAACTCTTCAGAACGCTTGACAATAAATATCTGGAAAACATTCCAAACATTGTGTTTGTGGAGTGTGTATGTGTGTGTGTGTGGGGAGGGGGGTTACACCTTGGTGAGAAGAACCAGAGTGATCCCAGGCCACAGCGGGAGGCAGTACATGGAGTGAGGCATCATGGGATAAAAGCCCTCCTTGAGCGTGACCTCCAGGAAGACTCTGCACGGGGTAGCGGGGTCAGGGGGAGGGGCCTGCAGGGTCTGCAGGCTGTCTTCAGCCATCTGGATGTTATTAAAACATCACATTACAGCATTTACTAAAACATCACATTACAATATGTTATTAAAGAACACAGTACATGTTATTAAAAAACATTCTAACTGAATGTTAAAACAGGTTATTAAAACAATACTGTATTCCAACATCACAGTACAATATGATATTAAAACAACCTAATACAACATGCTGTAACTTGTGATGCTGGCTTACAATAGAAAGGCCTTACACAGAACTTCTGATGTTAGTACTGAGTGCAGAGGAACTGACCTGTATGTCTGGATCCACAAACTCAAACACAGGAGTACTCCTGTCTTCTTGCCTGCCTGGGTACAGAGAGACATGGGGGAGAGGATGAGAAGGAGAGAGGAAGACACAAAGAGACAGATAGATAGTAATACAAGAGAGTGAGAGAGAGAGAGGGAGAGAGGATATGAAGGTCTGACCAACAACACAGGCAGGCATTTGTGGCAACAGTGGTAGGGTGTGACACAACAGTGTAGCTACCTGAACTGGCTGAATCTGTAGGAGAAGACTGGCCATCTGTGGGGGATGCTTTTGGGGTGTAGAAGATCTCCGGCGCGTTCTCCACATCCTGCACACACACACACACACACACACACACACACACACACAGAAAATCATCAGGAAAACAGCATCCAAGGACTATGTCTGATTTCCCGTGTGGACAGATGGACAGACAAAAGTGCGGACTCTAGATGGAGGACCCTGCTGAACACCTACCTCTGGGTTTGAGTCGTCCAGATCGATGTTGCTGGGATACAGGTTCTGCACCATGACGATGAGGGCCAGGAGGTCAGAGGAGGTGAGACTGCTAGCATTACGACTGGAGAGGATGGAGGGATGAGATGAAATAGGTGACAGAATTTGTACCTAAAAGTAGTGTGCTAGCTATAGAGTAGAATATTGTGTTACTAGCCTTGCTACTGCTACCTGTAGCGATGTTAGCCTAGCTATTCTTGTATAGAGGGGGAGTCATGATCATCAGTGGTTGGCATGATACGTTTAATAGTCTAGCAATCCTACTCAACATGGAAAAAAGGGTAGTAGCTAGGTATGATAACTTTTACTGAAGTAAAATGCTAGTAACTAGGTATGCTAACACTACCCATTGTTGAATGCTAATAGCTAGGTATGCTAACTATACCTGGAATAGAATGCTAATAGCTAGGTATGCTAACTCTACCTGGAGTAGAAGGCTAGTAGCTAGGTATGCTTATTACATGGACTAGAGCGCTAGTTGCAAGGTATGCAAACTACCTGGAGTAAAAGGCTAGTAGCTTTGTGTGCACCAGTATGAAGGCATGCAGCACCTCCTCTCCAGCCCTCTCCACACTGGTGTTGATCTGCTGGACCAGGCGACGTTCCAGGAACTCAATACACTGCTCACACAGGGTGGGGTGGATCAGTCTTTCCACCGCCTGGACCAGGGGGCGGGGGGTGGGCAGGAGTAGGGGGGAGAAGAGAGGGTGTAACAGGGGAGAGTTGTGTATTGGGACTGGAACAATCTAGGATGGCTCCTGCATTTTACTAAAGAGATGTGTGCGCCAATACAGTGCTGTACGGTAGATTAAGACTGACTGGCTGGCTGGCTGGCTGACTGACAAAATGGCTGGCTGACTGGCTGTTCTCCAGTACCTCCACCAGGAAGCTCTGGTCCTTCTCGCGCAGGCGGCTGTAGG
Source organism: Osmerus mordax (assembly GCF_038355195.1). NCBI lineage: Eukaryota > Metazoa > Chordata > Actinopteri > Osmeriformes > Osmeridae > Osmerus > Osmerus mordax. Next base: position 4,616,262 of record NC_090054.1, on the reverse strand, counting down.
TCTCCAGCAGGCTCTGCAGCTGCTTCCACAGCCTGGTCCTCTGCTCCGTGTCCTGGGGGCGCAGCCTGGGGGGAGATACAGAGGAACAGGCTGAGAAAGGGGTACGGATAAAGAGAGGCTGGGATAAGGACAGGGAGAGGCTGGTGTAAGGATAGGAAGATGCTGGGGTAAGGACAGTGAGAGGCTAGGGTAAGGATAGAGAGAGGGTAAGGATAGAGAGAGGCTAGGGTAAGGATATGGAGAAGCTGGGCTAAGGACATGGAGAGGCTGGGATGAGGGTAAGGAGAGACCTGAGAGAATCTATGGAGAGGCTAGAGAGAGGCTATGGTGAGGCTGGGGGAAACTCAGTTTTGCTGCCTAAGCCAACATTCCAAACATTCCATATGCTGTTGAAATATGATATTCATATTAATATGCAAATTTTATGAATTTTCATATTAAATCATACACCTTAACTGTTGACACCATATTGAAGAACAGAACTAGGGGATTTTTATGATGTGAATAAATATATGATTACTTAAGGCAAATCATATTTTATCAAGGTGATTTCAGGCAGCCATTTTTTACAAAAACTTCTCCATCCACCATACCTCATCAGACAACTTCATTTTTAACCACTTTAATTACAAGATGGAGGAAAACTTTGAGCAGGTGGAATATCCACACATCTGTGGGCAATGTGGAACAGAAGACAGATTAGAAATATCATATTTTGATTAAAAGTTATGACCATTCTAGTGACTACATGGAAACACGTGGAAACATGGGGGAAACCTACATTTCTCTGCCCCAAAAGTAGCTAGCGCTATGGCTGGATACTCCTCTCGATAACTAAAAAACGTTGGAGTTTCTTCCACAATCGACCGAATTGGCCAAACAAGGCATGTACATTTAGCTTACAGTGTATATAATCTAGCTAGTTAATGTTGTTTTTCTAAGTTTTTTAGAAATCTGCTCAAATCGAGGCTAAACAGTGCTACTAACGTCATTACTGCCTGTCCTGCCGGACACGGCAGAACGCGAGTTTTTTTCTGGAAAAAACTCGCATCACTCCCACAAACAAATTCTTCGTATGTAAAAAGTTTAGACTTTTAATTGACAATATTGACAACACATATTAATAAACTTGTCTTTACTCAGAATATCGTCTCAGATTTCAATTCGAAGCTGTAAATCTAACACTGTAGGCAATCTCCCATGGTCTCCGCTCTGGCTCCGCCTCGAAAAACAATGGCTGCCGTTGCAGACGATACATTTATTTCCCCCTCCCAGTAACCCCTTAACCAATGATATGTACTTTGAGCTTAACTTGTCATGAGTATCTGGCAGTTTTCAGAAATAAAATCGGTGATTGGACGGCAAAGATATTAAGGCGGGTCTTATGGGTCTTTTTTGACCCATATTTGAATGGGCCGGCTAGATAGGGTTAAGTTTTTTGTCAAGGCTGGGCTAGCAGTACATACTCTTTCCTGAGGAGGGTGCTACTGAGTGTGACCATGCCGAAGAGCACGTCGATCATCTTCTTCATGACGTAGATCTTCCTCTTCAGATGATTCTCTCCCTCCTCCCCATCACCGTTCACAGCGATGTACAGGCACTCGTCAAACTGACACAGAGAGAAGGACAGTCGATAAATCAATCAATCCAATCAATCAACCAACTGTATCAACTTATCTACCCTAGCCATGCTAACTGTAGTTTGGTGTGCAAACCCTACTTATCGTAGAACATTTACTTTATGGAATTATTTATACACAGACTACAATACTACTATACTTTGCGTTATCTTGGGCCACTGTATTTAGGATTCAGATCCCATGCAGTTGATCAATGTGTTTGGAAACATGTCCATAGTTTTGACCACTGCCTTTACTAACAGGTAACATGAGCCTAATGTTACCTAATGTAATTAGGTAAGATTAGGTCACACTGCTTTGAGGGTTGGCTACACTGTGACCAGGGTCCCAGAGGGGGGAATAGGACTGAGCCACAAACACTAAGATTGGAATGGAGCCAGGTTATGTGACTATGGTCATGGTCATGCAGTAAAACACAAGATTCTTCCACGTAAAGGTTGGTTCAGGATCACATGACCTGAGTGACGATTCACGAGGGAGGCTTTCTCTGAATCTGGGCGAGTAGGAAGACAACACTGTCCTTTTACTGTTTTATCTAAGGGACCTTTGGTGTGTGATACTTGTATGCATGGGTAAGCTTAAGTATGTGTCTGCAACTTTATATGTGTGTGTGCGTGTGTGTGTGTGTGCGTGTTTACCTGGTGCAGTACGTAAGTGTGGTTGTTCTCAGTGCTAAAGCAGGTGTAGCTGTCTCCCAGTCTGTCCACCATGGTGCTACAGGAGATGATGATGGGCGCAAACAACGTGTTGATACTGTCCTCAAAGGCTGGGGGCTGAAGAGGCAGACGCGTGCAGGCAGAGGAGAGTAAAGGGAAACATAGGGATTAGTGCTGAACAAATTATATTGTGCTGAACAAGCTTACTACTCTGGGCCAATTCTGTTGATGAGAATACCCCACCGTTGCCATATTTCTGCCAGTGTAACTTATGAGCAGGACAATCATCCATCCATTATCCAATGCATCCATGCAATTAGCATTCCAATCATCATTCCTCACCCTCTCCCCCTCTTCTTGGAACGCCCCATACTGTTCCTGCAGGTTCAGTTCGTACTCCTTGTCGGTCCAATGAAACAGAACCTCGGCGCTCTCGCTTGCGATCAATAGGCACTTCATCTGTGCCCCGGTAGCAGTGTGGCGGTGTGTTGGCTGGTGTGTGTGGCAGCGTGCGGTGTAGCTATACGTTGTTACCGTGTCCAAATCACAGAGACCATCCCCGCGGCAGATATATTTCCAAAAAGACGCTCAGCCAAACCTCTTCGTACTGTTGAAGGATGACTTGGGTTAAACAAACCAGTCATAAACAAAAATACATAAATAATGACGTTTCCAGCGTCCCCTTAATCCTCCCCAAAACGGACAGTGTTGTGTGGTCGCGTTACGATGCGTGGGAAAGAAAAAAAAATCTGCCTCACATACTTGGCAAGCCAAAGATCACATTCTGCGGGTTGTGTTTAGGGACCACCAGACTGAGGCAGGTCCGAAAATGTTTTAGTCTTTATACTGTGCAGTTCAGACAATGCAATTTGCTGTAAAGAAAGGAGTCGTTGATAAATGAAAACTTACCTAGCTCATGCTTTCTTTCAGTGTTTATCCAACTGCCGTGTGTCGTCCAACGTTGGACATACGATGTTTTAACACCTTGGTTCATCCTACGGACATCTCTGCTACTGTTTTATTATGCTTCCGTGATAGAAAGTTTCTCCTATTCTCTGCATCATGTGACAATCGCAGCCCCAGCTGGACACGGAAGCTGCATGCCTGGATAATAAGAAGGCGCCTCCGGGAGAGGTCGCCCTCTAAACCTGATCTCAAACCAGCTTGAGGTCTGTCCTGCCCCACTACTCTTTATCTAGGTTTACTGCTAAACTGTTTCTCGATCGGTGTTCAGCGGACTGTACTGACGGTGGAGGGCTACGGCCCCGAACAGGGAAACGACTGAGAGCTGAGGTCATGTGCCGGTGTGTAAACCAGGACTCATGACTCTGACACAGGTTTTTAGCTAACGATTTGGCATTTAAAGAATGCAGTCTAGCTCATGGCAGTTGTGTGATTGGGGTTGTGGTGCCTTGTGTTCAATAATGAATAGGCTTGTTAAGGTCCGTTATCACATGAAATAGGTTATGCCTTCCTATTGCGCAAAGAACAATTTAATAGCTTGTATTAACTGTATGCTATGCCTTGAAGGATTGCCTTAATTAAAGTTTTTAGATAAAATAATTTGATAACTAGGGAACACACACATCAAGAGACATACACAGCCACACAAAACCATTGACAAACATACACACACACACGCACACACACAGAGGCACACATGCATGCACACACACACTACACAGCCACACACAGACACATCGGACATATGTCTCTCTGTCATCAGTAAGACCTTGGGGGAAATCTTGAATGGCAGTTTTCGTTTAAGTGGATCTTCTAAAGGATATCACTTAATGACCAAGACAAATCTGTATTATCCATGCAGGATACTTAGAGAACATGCTTGCTTAGTATGTTTGTCCTCAGGCAAAACACAACTCTGTTTGCATATGCCATAGCAAAGAAAGCTCTCTGTTTTCCAAGCACCAATGTAACATAAATATTTAGGTTTTATTAACCTTGCTTTGGTCAGACTTGTCCAACCGGCTGGGAGTCCCTGCATTGTTAAGGCAGTCTAATCTAGGCCATAGCTTTCCAGACAAGCCGACATTCATGAAAGCCTTATTCAAACTGACTACTGTATACACAGAATAAACATGACTAAATCCCCTTGGTCAGACAGCGCATGGCTAAGGGGGTCTTGCATGTTTCAGACTGGTTTTCTGAGCATAAACAGTGTTGGGAAGGGTCTGGTTTCATCCAACGTAGCTAAAGAGTCTCTGTCACGCAAAGATACCCTGATACAATGCAGTCTCCCGCTAACCTGAACACACACAGACACTTTGTCGGAGAAAGACGTACTCTGGAGTTATTATGACAAGGTACCGGTTTACAGGAAACTACCCCTTGGCCAAACAGAGCTGTTCCTGTAGAAAACTAAAAGTCAGATGATGTGGAAGTGATAAGCTCCTGGCTACTGACAACGACTTCAGCATGTTTCCACAGTGTGGTACTGTTTTCACACTCCCTACTTGTGTAGCGGTCTGGGTAGCAGGTTGCATCAGCCTTTTGTTGTCAATTGACAATTGATTATTACCATGTAATAAAGCATCTATTTTCTTATGTTTACTTTGTATGATTAAGTATAAATTTGTGGTGGTAATTTGCATGGGAATGCTAGGCTGTCTGTGGAAGACACCATGCCAGACCTGGTAGGACCTTGGTGTGGTCCAATGACGAGCCTTACATTTTGACCGTTGGTGGGGGGGGGGGGATCACGGTTGAAGATGGCCTTCTATTACTACTTCAGGACCCTGTTGTTTTTAGAAATGCGTGTGTGTCCTTGATTCATCCAGCTATGAGATTCTGTTTGGGTCAGACCCGTTTCCATGTGATTTCACATGGTGTGTTTTTGTGGCTGTGTTGTACTAAAACGATTGCTTTTGTCAGTCATACCCTGAACGTTTGTATCAGGCACGCACAGCTGCTCCTTAGACTTTTAGTCAAACTAACTATGACATCCTTCTGAAGTTGTTTAGTTTGAGAAAGACCAGTGCCGTGTCCATTCTGGCTGTTTCCTATCCCAACCATGTCTATGTCCTTTTTTGCTTCTTTTAAATGTGTGGTATGTTTATGCACTGTGGGAGTGCATATATCCACAAGTGTGTGTGTATTTGTTTGGGCTTGTGTGTAGGCACTGTTTTAGTGTATGTATTGACACGTGTGTGTGTGTGTGGGTGCGTATGCATGTGTGCGTACTTACAGTGTGTGTATGTCTCCACACTAGTGTGTGTGTGTGTGTGTGTGCCTCTGTTTTGGGGGGAAGCGTCACTTAGTTTCCACAAACAAATGTCCCTGAATTGAATGTCTTTGATGATGGAGGCGTGGTCAGGAGAAGCATCCCAGCCTCCAGGGCAGAACACGCTGGACGTGGTCATAAACAGAGTGTGAACGAGTCTGGGGCTCTGGTTAAGTGAACCAAAATGGCCCGTTTAAGATGAACCATATGTAATAAAGGAGAAGATATTCACCAGGCTTGTTGTTGGACACAACCTCTGGTATTCATGCAGAAAGAAAAATCAATTTCAAGGATTTGGCGACCGCAACGGGGGGGGGGGGGGAAGCACTCATCCGGTTCTGCTGAACTTGTAGTGCTTCAGTTCGTAGCTTTTGAGGAGGTCTTGAAAGTGATTCATAGAACACAATGCTATGTACTGTACAGTGTGCTTTATTATCAGTATTACACAAGGTGGTATTGTATAATCCCTCTTAAGCAAAACATCTCTGTATCCACCTTACAAGGCCTGGCCTGGTCGGTCGGTCTGGTCTGGCCCAGCCCGGTCGGATTGGTCTGGTTGGGTCAGGTCTGGTGTTGTGGTATGGTCTGGTGTGGCCTGGTCTGATCTTGTCTGTCTGGTTTGGTTTGGTCTGGTATGGCGAGATCTGGTCTGACCCTCTTTGTTGCTTCTCTGAACTAAGTCTGACTGCAGCTGCCTTGACATCTGGGGTTAACGTGTGTGTGTGTGAGTATATAACCCCTGGCTGTCAAGCCAACAGCATCCCTCTCTCTCTTTCTCTTTGTGACCGTTCCAATATGGATGAGAGGTTCATCCAGGCTCACTTTGATCATGTGTCAGCCGATCCTCTGGGTGCCTTCACCCTGGGGCAAATAAAGACAGAAGAGGATGACGATGAAGAGGAGGATGTTCTGAATTCCTTCCTCTGTCACTGGTCATTCCTCATTCTCTCTGTGGCACAGGGGCAGGTTTAAATCAAGACCAGGCTTTTGTCTTCTTTTTTCTCCTCATGTTCCACTTCCTGTCATGGTCTTCAGTCTAGCCCCTCCAGATCATGGGGTCTGCTGTGGATCCAACGGATTTAATAGGACTTATTTAATCAAACACATTCACAAATTGTATATAACTATACAGCAGCCCACTAAACAGCCAGACTTCCAGTCTGTCAGTCACCCAGCCAACCAGTCTGTTAGCCAGCCAGCCAGCCTGCCTACCTGCCAATTAATAATAATGAACTTTTAGTGTAGTGAAATAATTTACCAGTTGTACATGAATTGTGAATAAATCAAATGTTTAAACAAAAGATCCGAGTGTGTTGGAGTCCTTTGGATTATCCTGTGAAACCAGTTTATCCTCATATCTCATGACTGTCCTGAAGTGGAGCCGAACACGAGACTGGTGGAAACAATCCTGCCAGTGAGGCTTACTTTGCTTGTTGTGGCACACAGTTATTAAGGACTTGAATCAGCTGTTTTAGGTTAGATTACTGGCTACTGTACACACAAGGAAGCCTTTGTTTAAAGGACAAAAGCTAAGCAGAATAATAACACAAATACCAAAGCTTTGCAATTTCGTCTTTTCCGTTCATTTTATTATCAGTGTAAATAATTTCTTTTTCAAAAAAATAATATGCGATCTCGATTGCACACTATACAGAATAAAATATTGCTCTCTTAACAAAAAGGAAATATGAACACCTCTACAAGAACAATGGACACATTCTGAGGAGAAAGATGAACGTTATAATAATCTAAGATTCACGGACAGAAACCACCCAGGATTGAAACCACCACAGTCCTCTTTGTACTCTACAGCTATTTCACAGACACAGCCTCTCCCCCTGTTCCCCCTTCATGAACTCTGACCACTGATCAGAAAGGACTGGATGGGACAAAGCAATATGGCAACAACCTGTCCCATCAATGCCTCAACCCATCCAGGTCTCTCTTCACCACGTGGCTAAAGAAGTCACTGCAACAGATCAATGGCTGCAAAATGAATACAATTAAATTGTTAGAACACAAAGAGACTGTGGCTATAAAAGCAGAGTCATTTTAGGACACAGTCATATATTGAACAGTATCCCATGACATTACGATGGTAAAATTGAAAAATGTGTATACATGTAAAGAACACTAAATGACTAAACTTCAAGGTCTGGTTTTGGGTTTGAACTGAGAGTCGTTCACATGGGGCGAAGGAGAGGGGGCGGGGGTACAATTGAAGTCATTGTTGTTTCCACAGCACTAGAAACAATAACCAACACATAGAAACTCACTTAAATTATGTGTATACAGTATACATAGCCAAGGTAAACACCGCAATCACGCATTTTTCATATTTAACTTGTCTCATATGTACATTACATAGAAGTTATACTGGCTAGGGAAAATCTGTACAAAAGATGTCAAACATTGATAGTATTCATCAAAAAAGCTAGCAGCATAGGGGAGATCTGGACACAGAAGATGGTCCGCAGAGAGGCTTTTGATGTTTGAAGGTTGACCATAATATCTGACCATAATATCTGACCATGTCTGAACAATAATTACAAATCCATGGGTTTCTATGATTGTATTGATGTTTTTTTTCCCTCACTGTATCCGTTCACATAGGTACAGACATTTATAATACACACATGCACACACACATACATGTACACATACAACCACACATGCATGTACATGCACAGATGCATAAACACACACAAAGGCACACAACACACAAGGTCACACACACACACACACTCAGAGCTCTGTGGGTTGTCTGGAGAAGATTGGGTCAACCAGTGTTGTTTTGGTTTACAGGTTCTCCTCTCTTCCTGCACCTTGACAAATTCAATAACAGGAACGAATGTTAGGAGGCCAGGAAGGACAGAATGTTCTTGGCAGACTCGGAACTGGCCATTGGAAGACCCAGGGATGATCAAAGATGTTTAGCGATGAACACAGCCTCCAGACCATCCGTTTCTGTCACAACAAAAAGCACGAAGCACGCAACAGTACAGTATCTCCGTCACAGCAAGAGGGCGTACTGCAGCACAGCGATGAAGAGGAGGGGCAGGGGTGATGAAGAGGAGGGGCAGGGGTGATGAAGAGGAGGGGCAGGGGTGATGAAGAGGAGGGGCAGGGGTGATGAAGAGGAGGAGCAGGGGTGATGAAGAGGAGGGGCAGGGGTGATGAAGAGGAGGAACAGGGGTGATGAAGAGGAGGAACAGGGGTGATGAAGAGGAGGAACAGGTGTGATGAAGAGGAGGGGCAGGGGTGATGAAGAGGAGGGGCAGGGGTGATGAAGAGGAGGGGCAGGGGTGATGAAGAGGAGGAGCAGGGGTGATGAAGAGGAGGAGCAGGGGTGATGAAGAGGAGGAGCAGGGGTGATGAAGAGGACGAGCAGAGATGATGAAGAGGAGGAACAGTGAAAGGTTTTCAGTGCAACCCTTGTTCATGTACGAAGGGCAAGCCTTTCTTGGACTGGAAGAAGGATCAGGGATCAACTCTGCTCTACTCTGCTCTACCGTGGAGGGGTTTGTTAAGCTAAGGGAGGAGACAGGAAACATATTTAAAGGGTGAGCATGGTAGGAGGATCAGAGAAGGAAAGAGGATCTAGCTCAGGTGTCAGGGATCAGGTGTGGACGGGTCATAGTTCAGAGGTCAGGGCACTGTATAACTGTGTGTTGAAGGTGAGTAGGGGTCAGAGTCGGGGGTTCAGGGTTCAGTATTATCTCTTGCAGGCGTATGCGTTGATGTTCTTGATGACGTAGAAGCCTATGGTCATGGGGGGCATGGCTATCGTGCGACCGGCCCTCAACGTCCTGGGCTTCAACTCGGGGAACGTGTCGTTGTCCACCATCAGAAGGCGTTCTCCATTCAGCTGCACAGATCTGGAGGCACAGGTCACACAAACAGTGGCATTAGACAAACAGGATCAGACTAGATAGAGTAGATTCATCCAGAACAAAGTAGAACAAGATCAGACAAAGTAGCCCTGTTGGAAGTCTTTAGATACGTCATTTGCTAAAGTAGAACTTTTTTCAGACCATTAAGTAGACAAAAATACCTCTACCAACAACCAGCCTCAAGTGCTGAAGTGAATAACATTCATGCTGATCAAGTACAACATAACTGGAGCAGGTTTAGAGGATGTCCTTACAGTATTTTAACACTTGGGGGCGCTACAGGTATAGAATTACAATCCATCAAGAAATACTGAATAGTTGCTTAATCAGGGAAAGGGACCGATTAATACGGTGGATGCTAGTATGGGTCAATTCCATTAATAAAAATTTAAAAAGATTAAATAGGATCATGGAGCGAAAGTCTTCTGCTAACATGCTGTGTTCTGGGAGAACAAGAAGTTCTCCAGTTTTTTGAGACAGCTAGTTTGCATCATTTGGCTTGGTAGGTTTTTCAGAGTTCAGAGGGTTCCCATGGTCATGAGTGCAGCGCTCGGCGTGCTAGCGGCGTCCTGGCAAGCGTCAGAAGGCTGACGGCTAACTGGTGCTGATGGGCTGATATGTCTCAAAGCTGGGAGGTTTTATTCACTGTACCATGCCAAAACATGCATCAAAGCAGTCAAATAAGAAACCAATCAAAGGGTTGGAATTGATTAAAACATTACGAGGCAAAGTATTTCTCCGTTGTGAAGGGAAAAAAATGCATCGATTTCCCACCTTCCCTTGTATGGATACAATAGGTCTCAGTTATAGATATGAGGGACGATACAGGGACTTCTTTATCAGGCTGACTATGGTAATCCCACATTCTACTGTTCTATTTGTGAAATGATCAGATAGCACAATCAACTCATTATTGTCCCGCTAATATCCTGAGGAAATTCTTTGAAAATATTCAATATTTCCAAGGATGAGCGTCATCCTGGTTCCCTCGAATGAAAGTATAATTATAGATATGGCAGTTAACATTAACTAAATATTACTCTGCTGTATTTTTTGGCCACTTGGGAGCATGTGTTTGGACTTGGCAGTTTAAGAGATCTTCCTAAGTGACCGTTTTGTGTTCCACTGCAGAGTTAGCAGAATATTGGGTGTTATTTCACACCAGGTCCTGGACAAGTCTGAGCTGCATCAGCAAAAACGTTCAAAATGAAAGAAGAAAACAAAGAAAAAAATCAACAAAAAAGAAAAATAAACCATGTAACTTTTTAAAGGAAATATTGGGATCCATCGAAAGGTCGAGCGGTCGTTTCTGAAGCCGGACAGACTTGCTGCCGTCCTTTTGGCCCCAGATGGACCCTCTGGTGGAGTTCAGTTTTTGTTGTAGACATCTGGTGTTGCTAAAACCTTAATAAAAGTCCCTCCATTTCTCCCCGCGGAGAGAGAAAGTACTTAGGGTCTAAAACAGAGCCTGGGTCTCGCTCCACTGCTTACGGTCCCATTAATTATGCCCTAATCCTGGCTCAGCACCGCAAACATCCTTGGTCATTAGCGTCTTATTGCAGGATTGGGCCTGAGTCAGAACAACAGGGTGTGCGTGAGTGTCATGTCTCACAGGCAAGTCAGCAGACACACACAGGCACACACAGGCAGAGCAGCACACACACACAGGCACATACAGGCAGAGCAGCACACACACACAGGCACATACAGGCAGAGCAGCACACACACACAGGCACATACAGGCAGAGCAGCACACACACACAGGCACATACAGGCAGAGCAGCACACACACACAGGCACATACAGGCAGAGCAGCACACACACACAGGCACATACAGGCAGAGCAGCACACATACACAGGCACATACAGGCAGAGCAGCACACACACACAGGCACACACAGACAGAGCAGCACACAGACACAGGCACATACAGGCAGAGCAGCACACACACACAGGCACATACAGGCAGAGCAGCACACACACACAGGCACACACAGGCAGAGCAGCACACAGACACAGGCACACACAGGCAGAGCAGCACACACACACAGGCACATACAGGCAGAGCAGCACACACAGGCACATACACACTCCAGGCTGCTGTTTGAGGGTTGCAGAATTGGGCTGGAAAATGAGTAACTGGCCGGGAGGTTAAGTGTGGAGGGGGGAGGGGTGGGGGGTGGGGGGTGGAGGCTGGAGGTGATCATTAACAGACACCTGGGGTCTCCTTGAAAAGCCCTGCTTCAAGTTACATACACCCTGACAGGAGCACAAACACATGGCAAAAATCCTCAGATCTAGCCTATGTAATGTCTGGATGGCCAGACATTACTTAGGCCATTTTGCAATTTTAATACAATAAAATAGGCTGAACAAGAGAATGGGTGAAAGGAAGTATATGAAGAAGTGGGTGATATATTAATTTCATGAATAGAAAGGGAGAGAAGAAGGAGAGAGGGTTGAGAGGAAGGAGTGATGCTAATGACGCTCCCAGTGGTTCTCTCCAAACTAGCGCAAAGAATGGAACCTGTGGAAAATGGGGAGAGGTTCTGTATTCTATGCCTTCTAGAGAACTCTGAGAAGTTCTGTGTTCTAGGCCTTCAGGAAAACTCAGATAACGTCTGTGTTCTAGGCCTTCTAGAACACGAGGAGAGGTTCTCTGTTCTGAGCGGATGTTTCACATCATTGCCTTGCCGGCTGGTTTTCAACTTCAATAAATCGTGACAAACGTATTATGATAATATGATTTTATGGTCAATTCTGAAGCGTGGGCTGAGCTGATGTTTCATGTCTGCTGATGGTGGGTGATTGGTTATTTTGACTTCGATGCTGACAGCACACACACACAGATCACTGCCACTCCAGAAACCAAACAGGCTACAGACATGTAGACTTGCTGGACCTGTTGGTGTGTGTGTGTGTGTGTGTGTGTGAGTGGACAGCACCGCCCCCCTCCAGAGCAACACAGAACTATGTGTTGGCCATGTTTGGAGTTTGCCGTTCCTAGACAGAACTCCCAGGTCTAGCAGGGCGGCACTCAGGAGCCACATGGAGGCCTCAATGTTATGGTAACCCTGGCAACGCAGCACTCCCAGCCTCTCTCCACTAAGTTCGTCTCGTTAGACCAGTGTGTATGGAACGCGATACTCTATTAGTGCACCACACGGCTGTTTGCTTAGAAAACACCCCAGTGTGTGTGTGCTTGGGTAGTGTGTGTGCATACAGTATGATTGTGTCTGTGTGTAAACAGTATGAATGTGTGTGTAGTGGATGGTTGAGGGGGTGTGCAGTATGTGTGTGTGTGTATTTGTGTGTGAATGTGTGAGTGCGTGAGTGTGTGTGTGTGCACTCACTTGGCATGGAGTCCATCCGCGCCGTGCGGCTGTAGTAGGTACTGGTGGACAGTCTTGTTCCGTAATGTTCCCGCCAACTTGATTTTCTTCCGTGACCGATGCAGATTGATGATGTAGATGGTTATTGATCCACGTACATAATTATGACTGAAGATTGTAAAAAGAGAACAATATAAATAACCTGAATGATTAAGGGGAAAAATAGGTAACAAAAATGGCAGTTTGTGAAACAGCAGCATGTTCTAATAAGGAGCACTGTTGATGTTGAAAACCACCTGTTCCAGAACTACTCCCCAGTTGCAGAAACCCAAGATTATGACTTTAACATCTCAACCGCAAACACATCAGAATGAGAAGAGAAAGCTGATGACGGTCAATATCATCTTTAATGTGGACTGTTATGACTTCTACATCATACAGTTCACACTTTATACAGTTAGCTAATGCTTCTATCCAAAGCAACGTACAAACAGTACTTCTGTCTAGCATAATCATTTCTCTCACACCCCCCCCTCACACACACACACATAAGAGGAGAATTTGTTATTTATTTTCTTCCTTATCTCCTGCTAGATTAGACAAGCTTTGTGGCGTCTTCGTCTGCGAAGTACGATGGGGTTCACGGTAACTTCAAACAAAAGGACAGTGACTGTGAGAACACCAAAGAAATCTTTGATACGCTGCTAAAATGGCTCAGCTGAAGTGCTGGATCTAAAGACATGGCCTTTATGAATAACAGTAACAGTAAAACATATTATTATTAAAACATTTACTCTTCAACTAAGTATTCCAAAAATAATTTTAACTAGCCGTTATACATTGCATTTTATTGGAAACGCTAAACCTATCATCTATTTCAGCAAGGGCATATTTCTCATGGACAACCCTTGGCCCTAGAGCTGCACATTAAACAGAGTCTCCTGAATTCTGTGCACTATGATGTCATCTGAGGGAATAAAATATAGGTTTTATTTTAATTGTAATTCATTTAGGAGAAGTCTGCACGTGTGATCAAGTCATCAGCTATGTGTGAGCTGGATGGAGTGGAGAGCTACAGTTATAGCTACAACAGAGCTGAAGGCCAGGGCAGGGTGAGGCAGGCAGGGTGAGGCAGGCAGGGCAGAGTGAGGCAGGCAGGGTGAGGCAAGCAGGGCAGGGTGAGGCAGGCAGGGTGAGGCAGGCAGGGCAGGGTGAGGCAGGCAGGGTGCGGCAGGCAGGTTGAGGCAGGCAGGGCAGGGTGAGGCAGGCAGGGTGAGGCAAGCAGGGCAGGGTGCGGCAGGCAGGTTGAGGCAGGCAGGGCAGGGTGAGGCAGGCAGGTTGAGGCAGGCAGGGCAGGGTGAGGCAGGCAGGGTGAGGAAGGCAGGGCAGGGTGAGGCAGGCAGGGTGAGGCAGGCAGGGCAGGGTGAGGCAGGCAGGGTGAGGCAGGCAGGGCAGGGTGAGGCAGGCAGGGTGCGGCAGGCAGGTTGAGGCAGGCAGGGCAGGGTGAGGCAGGCAGGGTGAGGCAGGCAGGGCAGGGTGAGGCAGGCAGGGTGCGGCAGGCAGGTTGAGGCAGGCAGGGCAGGGTGAGGCAGGCAGGGTGAGGCAGGCAGGGCAGGGTGAGGCAGGCAGGGTGAGGCAGGCAGGGCAGAAGAAGGCCCAGACACATAGGAATGAACAACAACAAGCCAGCAGACTGGAAACAGGTGCTTCTCCTTTGGGATCTCGCTGGGCTGGCTCTGGGCTGGCTCTGGGCTGGCTCTGGGCTGGCTCTGGGCTGGCTCTGGGCTGGCTCTGGGCTGGCGAGGGAGTCCGGGGGAACTGGTTAGCTCCTTCCCTGCTCACAGTCTCTCCGCCTCTCCCTCCCTCTCTCTTTCATCCCTCTGTCTCTCAGCATCAATTCATCTTTTATCTCTCCATCTCTCATCTCTTTGTTATGAGTCTTTCTATGTCTGTCCTATCTGACCCTCCCTCCATTTCAACTCTCTCTCTCTCTCTCTTTCTTTCTCAATCTTTTAGGCATGGGGAACCTGCTTGAGGCACACATTACATTAAAGGGGAGGAATGCGAGTGGTCTTGGTTGGTGATAAATAATGCTCTAGTAATAAAGTTGTAATAATAATTAGGGATGTCAAGGGATTTATCACGTGCATATTCATTACATGACATAACTAAATTGTGAATCTAAAAAAAACATCATGGTACAATGTACAAGGTACATTGGTCTTCATTCTCCATTTGTCCCTCACATCAAGCATGGTGTGCAGCCAGAGATATGTTTCAGGGCTAACAGGGCTGTCTGTGTTAGCAGTGTGCTTGGCAAGCAAATGGTACTAAGACTACATGTACTCCGGTGGTAACTCAATTCACATGGATCACATTGCTCTGACAGGGTTTATTGGTTAACTTGAGCAAAATACTTGAAAATTCATCTATTGCTTGCTAGTTGTCATCCTATGTAAGAGGGTTAGGGCCCAGAAAATCTACATTCAGAGCTCATTCAGGAAACACAGGGTTGCTTTTTGGGGGGGCAAGGCCCTAATACTCTTACATATCATCCAATTTACAGTACCTGTGTTAGCGCGTCAAAAGAACGTGTTATTATTGTATTATTATAACTTTGACAACCCTAATAATGATAATAGTAATGCAATGATTATTTATGTATTATGTAATGATAATATAATAATAATAATAAAATCATACTACTATGATCATTATTCATGAATTTTGTAATAATAGTATAATGTAAAATATATAATTATTGATTGATTCTGGGATAATTGTACAATAATAAGCACCATTTCTGTGCTTGTCTGCACAGAAGCCCGTAGTTCTGCACACAGCAGTCTCAGAAAGAAGTGATGGAGAGATTGAGGGAGAGATAAAGATGGCGAGAAGGAAGGAGAGATAGAGACCGTGCTGACCTCTCACCTCTCCCTGCCTCAGACCACTCACTCAACAGCTCTTGCCTTTTGGGAACATCCATTGTGCCAGACAAGATCAATCAATCACCGATAACTGAACTAACATGAATCCAAATGGTATGTTTTGCAAACTCGAACCCTGCTTTATAGTTTAGGAAAGATTTTTGTGTCTGTATAAGATATAGATGTAGATGGAAGAGATGCCATATGGAGGTGGAGATGGAGGGATGGAGAGATGGAGAGATGGAGGGATGGAAGGATGGCAGGACAGAAGGCTGTAAGTCTAGCCTGTCGCTGACAGCAGGCCTGCCTAGGTCCACATAGGCCTGAGTTAGATGATAACCTTGAAACAGGCCATGGTGGCAACATGGCTCCGCCCTCCCTCTGCTCCTCACACAGACTGCTATTGTTCCCCCCCCCCCAAGCCTCTACCCAGTCCCCTCTCCTCACCCCTTCCTCCCCCAGCTCCCTCCCCACAGCCCCTATCTCCCTCTGCCTCCCCTCTACAACCTACAACCTACGAGCCCCTCCAGCCAATCTGAGCTGGGATAAAGGAGTGACACTGCTTTCAGCGGCTCTTTGACAAGAACAGCCCTCCCCCCTTACTCCGACCCACACTACCCCGACCGTCCCCTACACCCCCCCCCCCCCCAACCACACACTTGATAAGTGATACCTGTTAAGTTTTTATGGCCTTTGAGTCCTGAAAGAGGGAGTGTCTGGATCCAGATTATTTATGGGGGAGAAGAGGGGGTCTACTGAGGAACATGCTACTGAGAGGACACCAGACACCAGACCTCAGGTGGCTACTGGAGTAGGAGGAGGAGAGGGAGGAGGGCCGGAGGGGGACAGGGAGGAAGGGGTGGAGGAGGCAAAGGAGGAGGGGGAGTAGGAGGATGACAGGGAGGGGGATGAGGAGAAGGAGGAGGGAGGAGGGGGTGGAGAGGGAGGAGGAGAGGGAGGAGGGGCAGGAGGAGGATGATAGAGAGGAGGAAGGGGAGGAGGAAGAAGTAGGAGGACTAGGTGCAGAGGAGGAAGAGGGGGAGGAGGAGGAGGAGGGCGGAGGGGGAGGAGGAGGAGGAGGAGGAGGAGGAGGAGGAGGAGGAGGAGGAGGAGGAGGAGGAGGAGGAGGAAGAGGGGGAGGAGGAGGGTAGAGGGGGATGAAGATGACTTCAGTGGTGAGGAGGAGGAGAAGAGGGAAGGAGGAGTAGTGGAAAGTCAAGTTCAAACTGCCTGGAGCTGGATAGGGAACTAAACTGAACACCAAGTGGGTGCATTTGATTTGAATTTGTGTGAGTATGTAGCTGGACACTGGACATGTTGAGACTGAAACTATGGACCATGAAGTGTGTTACGAGTTATGCAAGGACTTTGAGTGTGTGAGGGTGTGTGATTGCATATGTCTGTGGGAGAGCCAGTTCATGTGTGGGATTACAGAAAGTGGGTGAATTCATGCATGTGTGTGTGTACAGTATGTAAATGTGTATACATGTGTCTGTGTGTGTGGGTGTCTGTGCAGTATGTATATGTGTATGCATGTGTGTGTGTGTGTGTGCTCACTTGTGGAAGCTGGTACAGTGGGCGTAGATGCGGAGCTTGTCTCGGATGACCCTCCCTGGTCGGGGCTTCTTCTGCAGTCCTGCCACTCTGACAGCCAGCACCCTGGGCCCCACCAGACGCTTAAACACCAGGGAGAACCAGTAGTCCTGGAACACCAGCACACACACACACACACCCACATACACATACACACATGTCAAGTCAAGTCACTTTATTTATGAAGCACATTTAAAAACAGCCAACACACATGCATACACACGTAAACACACACACATACACAAACAAATACACACATATATACATGCACACACACAAACACATGCAGGCAAATACATGCACATGCACGTACAAACAGATACACATTCACGCAAATGCACACACAAACATGGAACATGTGTCGCTGGATAACAAACATTTGCTGCAGGATCTCATTCTAAGCAGAAACACATCACAACGGGGAAATGAAAGCAGGAGGTGAGAACTGGGAAACAGAGGGAGGTGTTAACCCCGTCTTCTCCCCCTTCCATCCACCTTTCACCCCTCTATCCACTCTCCCCCTTTCCCGCCACTCTCCCGCCTCTCCCTCCTCTACGCCCCTCGCCTCCGCCCCACCCCACCCCCTCCGTCCACTTCTCTCCCAGTCTCCACCCTCCCCTCCTCCTCACCACCTCTCCAGGCCTCCCACTTTCACCAGTGTGACGGTTCCTGTCAGGAACGCAAGCAGCAATCGAGACAGCATGGGGAGGTCTCTTCTCTCCACTCAAAGGCCCTGAGAGGTTTACACTGCCCCCCACAATAAGCACACCCAGCCCAAAACACTACTTCATACTGACAGACACAGAGAGAGAGAGGGGGGGGGGGAGAGGGAGGGAGGGAGGGAAACAGAAAGACAGAATGAGAGAGAAATAGAAAGAGAAATAGAAGGAAAAATAGAAAGAGAAATAAAAGAGAGAGAGAGAGAGAGAGAGAGAGAGAGAGAGAGAGAGAGAGAGAGAGAGAGAGAGAGAGAGAGAGAGAGAGAAAGAAAGAAACAGAAAGAAAGATGTGATGTGCCAGAGCAGGGGCTCCTGTCTGATTCTCCTGATTGGAGGAGACACCTTCCTCTGTATTCGCAGATTCCACAGAGCCAGGGTCCAGCTCCACTGGCTCTGCTGTGTAC